>NW_019231325.1:33210-127140 GCF_002742605.1 Olea europaea var. sylvestris
TATATATATATATAATTGGGCCTTTTCCTTTAATTCCTCATGGGCTGGAAGTTAGCCCATATAACAACATCTGTGTTAAAACTGTTCAATTATGGTGCCTTTTTTTATAGATTGGGTAGATTCGCAATAATATTTAAAGGTTGCAGATGTTCTGGCATTTCACGAAGAAAGAAGAGTGGCATGCCTACTTACAATTAATTTTGAAAATATTATAGTTGCCTGTAGATACGGTTTATTTCTCTGTTTTATGGAAAATTAAATATTTGGTTAAAGTTAAAAATAAGTATCTTGAGAGTTAGTTTGCCTAAATGAAACTAAAATAGCATAACCAAATATGGTAACCTTGAGCCAAAGAGATTATTGAAACAAATTGCCGTCTGAAACTTCTGTTTGAATAAGTAGATGAGAAGAAAAAGAGAAGGGAATGTACTCAAAACAAGATAATGTGACCAAATTTCCGTCCTCTACATTATATTTATGGTGTATTTAGTAGGTTAGACTAGGCAACAATGAACGATATTAAGGAAGAAAAGAAGTTCGGCAATCTTCTCGTCTAGTGTTATGTGCTGAACACGTCGTTATGGTATGTTTGGTAAAGTCTACTGAATGTGATTAAAGTAGAAGAACGTAAAAATTTGTTACTTGCGTAGTACTGTATAGTATTTACTCTTTCGGAGTAAATTCACATTGTTGATTTGAATAAGTCCTTCTAGATGTTCTTAGAAAATGGTAGACAATCATCAAAGTGGACTAGAAGACTTCTCTCTTTTCACTACTTCCAAATTTTCCAACTTTGATGCTTTTAACAGGGTAGATGATAAGAGAGAAGCTACACTTGTATCTATCAATTTCTCCTGTGTTATCCATGATGAGCATATAGAAATTCTGGAAAAGTAAAGAAATTGGTTGAGACCATCATCAGTCTTTTAAGTTGAATGGTAATATGGTATAACGTGGAATAGACACATTAGGGGTGAGCATGATTCAGTTAGATTAACCTGATTATTTTGATCGCTCCTTCCAATTTTCTTTTTATGCTTAATAGAAAAATTGTAAGGCATTAAATTGATTTGAAAATTGAAGTTTGGAACTAAATCGGCTAATTTAGTTTAGTATTGGTTTATTTTGGGTGGTTCTAGAAAAAATGTTTCAAACCTCCTAGACATGTTTTAAAGTAAAAAAAATAAGGAACGTTGTCTAGTAGTACGTACAAAACATGTCGCCATTATTTGATTTCATTATCGTCTTTATTAATTTTTTAGAAGCAAAAGCTTCTAGACGAAACAACGCCTTAAAATGTTGGCAATTGACCAAAGGCTGTGGACCTTCGAAGTTCTTTGAAATGTATACATAGTTAGCTCAGCATCCACCTCATCGTCGTGGGATATTTTTGATTTTATATTTGATTCTGATTGTATCTTTTAATCTTCTACTATGCATGATTTCCAAAATTATTATACAAAAATGACTAGTAAATTGAAAGAAAGAGTGTGTGTGTAGTTAAGATGCAGTTTGAAGAGTCTTAGAAATAATTTTTTTTGGGTTTGGTGTGTTCGTCGACAAATTGTGACATTGATCTTACAAATATTATGAATTTATTGAAATTTGATATTTAATGTATAATACTGAAAAGGATGCTACGAGAAGATATAAATTCTGTTTTCATTCATAATTACTAATATTGTCAAGTTCAATGTACTTGACATCTCGATTGCATCTTCGAACAAAGCCTGTTCATTTTATTTTATTTTTTTCAATTTTCATTCTTCTTAATGATTCCTATTGAAGAAATTTTAAAAAATGAATCGAATTGATTTTCCACAATGGACTAAATGGTTTGATACCAATTTTGTTTGGAATCTCTGTCACACTTATATTTTCTTTGGAGTGAAGTGCAGGGTTAAACTTTAGTTCATTGCCAATAAATTAGATCGAAAGATAATATAGATTCATAAGATGTAGCCATGTTACCTATATAAATTCCATTATTCTCGCAACTATCAATAAAAGGAAAAATAGATACATTACTTGCCAATGTATTTGGAAAATAACTATATCAATAAAAAGAATGTGGATAATTTTGTTTGACAAATAAGTGGAATGCATAATTTATCTTTGCTACATATTTGGTCCAAACCTTGGTCCGATTGGGAATATCTCAAATGTGAAATTATAAATTAAGGGTATGTTCGGCAGTGATTACGAGAATTGATTTTTTTACCATTAGAGAGAAAAACGGGTCCCATCCGCGAGTGAAAAGGCAAAAAATAACTACTGAAATGATGTTCAAAAAATTGATTTTTTAAAGTGAAAAATTGCTACAAAATGGGGGATAAATTAAAGAATGATTGGAGATGAAAAGTAGAGGGAAAATAAAACTCAAGAAAATCGACGTACCAGCCGCTTTATTTGATTAATCAATAAATTTAAATTAATATAGTCTCCTCTCACGTTTGATCTTTCAATAGATGTATAAAATGACAAAAGGTAAAAACCAATATCTTTTAATTAATAAAAAATAAAAAAATAAAAATGAAGGAATACCCCCTAGAAGTCTTAAACGTTACTGTCCAGATTACACGGGTTCTTTTGGCTTATTGTTCCTTCAATTTGACTAAATCGATTAAATAATTGGATTTAATTCGTAATAATTGAAGGTAATACAAATTGTTCATATTAAATGTCCATTATTGTTCATCGTGTTGCATGACGAGACAAAGGGGAACTTATTTCAAACAATCTTACGTGTTATCTGGACAGGAATTTGGAAAGAACTATGAATGTCGAAAAGTGAAAGGTTAAAAACTAAAATACTCACCTTTTATATTTGATCAATGATATATAAAACATTGTCGGTAATACAATTCGAAAAATATTCATAACAAACGTGTCAAGGTTGAATTGATGCTTAATTAAAATTTTTAATATTTTATAATGAATCATCTCAATTTTTTTGCCATTCGATAGTTAGAGAGTGAGAGATCCAAGAACGTTGACTAATTAGTTCAAAATGATGTCATTCCATAGAAATATTAACATTTCATATTCTAAATAACGGATCTAAAACGATAGATTTCTTGAATCAGCCTACAACCCCTTTCTAATTTCATTTGGTAGTAAAACACGTTAGGACTTTACGATTTTTATAGATTTAATTCATTGAAATTCCATCGAATAAAAAGGAATTGAATAGTTTTCTGTGTAAATTATTATTATTTTTTCTTTATTGCTAGTATTTAAATTGAATAATTATTGCTTGGTTGTTTTGTGAGATGCTAATCTATGACTTGTAACACGTACATGATTCACAAGGATAATGAAGCAATTGTCTTGTTTGATTTGATTTCATAGTATCCGCAAGAAAAATTATAATTTTCTGTTTCTAGAAAGCAAGACAACAAGAATTATTATTTTTATTTTTCATCGATGATCTTTAGGAAGCAATGATATCCAATTTTAAAGAGAGAAAATTAATCAATTGAAAATTTTCCAGGTAAAATCGAATTTAGCAGTGAATCCGGATGGATGTTTTAAAGGAAATTCAGGACTAGAAATAATTGGTGGAATAATTAGAAATTGTTATAAAACTAAAAGAACAAAAAAGAAATAAAGAGAATTAAAATTCAAGTTTATATTTTATAGAGAAGTAAAGATCCATATTTATTGGTTGTGCTACACGTATATAGTGGTTTAAACATATACCAATGTTTTAAAAATTGACTCGGACATGGGTCGAACCGGATGCCAAATTAAATAAATAAATACACACATAAACTATAAAATATTATTACAACCGTAGATTTTTTAATTTTAGTTTACTAATTCAAAGTAAATATAAATTCGTGTTCCTTACTTTGACATGGTACAAATATCTAAATTTGATATTTTTAGATACCCTCTCAGACGTATTGCCGATACTAAGCAGCAGTCAAAAATTGTTCAAAGTAAATATAAATTCATGTTTGTTTAGTAGATTTATTATCCTAATTAATTTTATCACTTCACAAACTAACAATTAATATATCCAAAATTAATTTGCTTCCTTCAAATTGTTTGTAATTATAGCCTTTTTGGGACTATAATTTATTAATGAACAATTGGCCATTCTCTATCCCATATCAAATGATTTATTAATATTAATGAAAATACAAGGTATTCATTTATCCCATTCATGTATCCCATGTCGAAGGAAGACTAAATTAGTGGTTAAGGAATCCCTTATAAAAAGGTGCATCACCTAACCTATATAATTGGGCATGCCAATGCATTAAGTGGTCCCATCAATGGATTTTAAAAAAATTGTTAAAAAAAAAAAAGTCAACTAACCGTAAAAAATCGTGTTCGGTTCACTAGTTTGCGGTTGAACTTTTCGGTTTGATAGTTTCTCAGCCGGTTTCTTATTTTCCGATTAATGTAATATGATTGAACGTATTAATTTTTGGTTTATAGTTAACTCGATCAAATCGATTGCTTTGATTCGGCTCTTGTAACATTGTTATATATATACATGATGTGATGAGATCTAATTGGATCGAAATCTTTTTAATCAAATAAAAAAATTCATTTTTTTTATATTTCATTTGTATGTAAATTACTATAACTTCATTTTGTACAAATAACATTATTCCATATATTTAGTATCCAAAACAAGAGTTATAATTAAAGTAAAATAGACTATTCTAAACTAGATAAGACTTAATATTAGATAATCATCAATAATTATTTCATATTTTTACAACGTTCCTCTTGGATGATTATTTGTACAATAATTGTCTCGTTAAAAACTTTGTTCGATAAAAATTCAATGGAAACATCTAGAATGACGAAGAATTTGAGAATTTTCTTTGGAACATGATAAAATATTTCAAAATTGCACATATGCTTGAAGAAGATCGGGTTGATATTACAAGCATGTACTTGTTGCGAGACGTGAAATTACGGTGGGGGACTCAATTGCATGAAGATGAGACTAGCAGTAGGCCTAGAATTCTAATTTGAAAATTGCTGCATAAAGAATTGAAGAATCAGTTTTTTCCATACGATAACAGTGTGGATTGCATGAGAGGCTTTGAGGAACTTGAAACATATGGACACGATATAGAAATATGTTAAAGCATTCCATTCTTTGATTTTGGACACCAAGAACATGTGCGCGAGGACAAACTGTTCAACTTCATGTCGTGATTTTAAACTTGGGAGCATGCAAAATTACATTGAAGGCATGAATGATCTTCAATCAGCCATTGTTGCAGTTGATACATTGATTGAACTATGTATAAGCAGTGATGCTTGGGTAAGGAAATAGAATGTATTTGAGGACCCTTTCAGAGAAAAATATGGATATGGCACGTGTTAGAATTTGGATGTGACTCGAATTCCTTGTTGAAGTAATTGTAGAGTTCTAATTGAAGTGCACATCAAGATGAGTTCTAATTGGAATGCTACTGTGGAATCCTATTCAAGTTTAATTGTCAAATTTTAATTAAAGTTCTATTTGGAAGCTCTATTGGGAGTTGAAATTTGTGTTGGACTTGAAGAGATCAAAATAAGGAAACTTTTGACATTTTATTTCATGTACAACTCTATTTATAGAGACTGGATTTTTCCATATAAATACTAGACACTTTTTTTAGATTTGTGAAGCCATGAAGCATTATTGCTAAGTTCTTTGTATTCTCTCCTTATTGTTATTAATAAAATATTGGTTCCTCTGTCAGTTTCTCTTCTCATTCTTTATTTTAAATCTTGTTTTCGTGATTGTGATCTTGTATACTTCATATTGCTCCAAAAATCTCAAGACAATTCTCCATCAACTAGTAGTTTATTGTTGTTCCGCCTCCAACAATTAGTATCAGAGCACAAACGATGTGGTTTGGTTGAGGTTTTCTAGAGATGATTACTTTGAAATATGATATTCCGCTGCTGGATCTCAGTACAAGGTTTTCTTTATGGCAAGTAACGATGAAAGTTGTTTTGGCGCAGATGGATTTGGACGATGATTTGTTGGGGTTTGATAAGATGCCAACAACGTAGACAATGTAGGAAAAACAACGAAAGTATAGGAAAGTACTGTCTCAAATACATCATCATCTTTCCAATAATATTCTTCAGGAAGTATTGAAGGAGAAAACAGCCACTGCGTTGTGGTTGAAACTGAAGCAGTTATGTACGATCAAAAGTCTTACGAGTAAACTACATCTAAAGCAGAGATTGTATTCCCATTGTATGGCAGAAGGATAATCATTGGAAGACCACCTGGTTGTGTTCAAGAAAATTGTCACTGATCTGGAAACATTGGAGTTCAAGTATGATGAAGCCTTGCTCCTGTTGTGCTCGTTGTCCACTTCGTATTCATTATTGTGGACATGATTTTGTACATATGTGACACAGTAACCATCAATGATGTTTATGATGCTTTATTCTCAAAATGAGAAGATGAAGCATCTAGTTGGGGCTGCATCTAGGGATGAGGAAGCTCCGATGTCTCATGGTGATCGACAGAGGGATAGGTCGAGGGTGAACTTCATCAATCAATATTGCTTTTACTGCAAGAGGAAATGACATGTCAAGAAGGATTGCAATAAGTTGCAAGCTAAAGGTAATTTAACTGCAAATTGTGGAAGGCAATCAAATAATTCGAATGAGACCAATATTGTCGAAAACTTTTTGGATGGCGAAGATGTAGTGTTAACTTTTTTTGATATGGAATCTAAGCCGGATGAGGAGTGGATTCTGGATTTAGCGTGTTCGTTTCATATATGTCCTAATAGGGTATGGTTTAAAACATATGAGGCGGTGAAGCATTGTGAAGTTGTCATGAGAAACAACCACTCTTATAGGGTAGCTAAAATCGGTAGGGTCGGATTGAGGTTGCAGGAATGGGACTGTGACAACACTTGGTCGGGTTTTTGACATATTCTAGACTTAAGGAAGAATCTCATCTCATTAAGTACCCTGGATTCAAAGGGGTACAAGTTCTCTGGTGGAGGTGGAATCTTGAAAGTCAGAAGGGGTGTTCAGATTATACTGGAGGGACGGAGGAAGTCTTGGTTGTACATCTTCTAGGGGTCCGCAGAATCAGTTAAGAGACATCTGGACAGATTTGGTACTATGGTGGACATACAATTTGGTACAGTACCTTTTGGTTTGGCTATAAGTCGTTGAAGAATACTACTCAGGAGAGTTTTGATGATATGGGTAATTTCGTTTTGCCATTCGTTTCTACGGGTCCATCATGTTCAATTGCTAAGGTAGGACACATTGGGCGTAGGTACGGTGTTGCAAATATTAGTGATAATGCTTTCAGTGTATTTGATGTGTCAATTCTAGTAAGGGGCTTTCAGTTCAAGCATTTTGTGTGGATTCTGCTACAGGGTGTGCTTCCTGTTCGATCAATTTTGAATTCCTAGTTGGAATTTTAGGAACCTGTGTGGGTTCGGGTAATTCATCGTTGGAATTTTGGGAATCCGGGATTAGAGTTCGAGTATCACTTGTGGATACCGGGCGGAGGAATATGTTTTTCATAAAGTGGAGAGTTTTGGTTCTGGTTGAAGAGTTCAGTTTATTTCGTCATAGTAGGACTTTTTTTCCTGGTGTAGAAATTTTCGAGCTTGGTTCGTTGCACCAAAATTCGTGTCAAGGTGGAAATTGTTAGAATTTATGTGTAACCCGAATTCCTTGTTGAAGTAATTGTAGAGTTCTAATTAAAATGCACATCAAGAGAAATTCTAATTAGAATGCTATTGTGAGATCTTATTCAAGTTTAATTATCAAATTCTAATTAAAATTCTATTTGGAAGCCCTATTGAGAGAAAGATGTTTTTTGTGAAGTGGAGAGTTTTGGTTTTGGTTGATAAGTGCAGTTTATTTCGCCGCAGTCGGACTTATTTTTTCAGATAGAGAAATTTTGGAGTTTAGTTTATCGCTCCGAAATTTGTTTCAAGGTGGAGATTGTTAAAATTTGGGTGTAACCTTAATTCTTTGTTGAAGTAATTGTATAGTTCTAATTGAAGTACACATCAAAAGGAATTCTAATTGGAATGCTATTGTGGAATTCTAAGTTTAATTGTCAAATTCTAGTTAAATTTCTATTTGGAAGCCCTATTGATTGGCAGAGGAATCAGGTCATTTTATTGTAGTTCATGAAAGTTACTGTCTTTAGACTTCTTGCTGGTTCCATTTAGATTTTATTGCAATTTGATTATTTGCTGCTATTCTTTTAGGCCATGTTTTGCATGGAGAATGACTAATAATAAAGAAGAGAAACGAAATTAAGCTACTGTTTACGCCAGTATGTAGATGTGATGTTAATGTGCATGGTAGTAATTTTTTTAAAAAAAAAAGTTAATCATACAATTTAACTTTTGTAATAAAAGAGGAGAATAATTTGATCATCCTGTAAGTAAATTTCACCTGCAGTCATTGAACTTTACCTTATGTGCAATCAGGTCATTGAACTTTAATTTGAATCAATCGTAGTTTACTTTTATTTGTGAGCAATTAGGTCACTCAGTTTTCTACTCAACCGCTTAACATAACTGATGATGTGACAGTTAAAAGGAATGGATGCTCCAGGTTTCACCACGGTCACTGAAATGTAGCCTCACTTGCAATTAAGTCTATTAACTATTAATTTAGGACAATCACACTATTGAACTTTAAAAAATGCTTTTTTAGAGCTTATTAGTTTGCTTCTCATTTGCTTTTTTGGTATATGAAGTATTAATTTTCCATTTATTTCATTCTTTCATACGTTGTATTGTTTTGCTTTTTGGAGGTCGGATTCCTATCCCCATTCCTCTTACTTTTGTTTATAGTGATTGTATTATCAACCAATTTTGTCTAAAACTCAATCAAAGACTACCATGTGCATCTCACATGCCAAAAACTAGTTCTTCCATTATAAACTAGATATATACGAACACTTGGAGACTAAATTTTTCCTTCAACTCTTGCTTTCGTTTATCACCTTTATGTATATCTGTTCACATGTTTTATGTATAATTTTGTCAAGAGAGAATTTTATAACTTATAAAGAACAACGTGTAATTGGAACATGCAAACACTAAAATAAGTTGATCATGTCGAAGTTATAACCTTCCCAATTTTCAAGAGGATTGATTTGGTTCCTATTATGTTATCTAAAATTAAAAAAAAAATGTTAGATGCATATGAATGACTCCATTATGAATGCTAAGTGTATAGATCATGCTTCCACTCAAGAGCGGAGATCTCAGGTTGTCCAAGCCCATTTACATTTTAGAGGTAAGGAAAAAAAAAAAACGAAGTCCTTACCTAACTTCATCTCTACTTACAATTATTTAAAAATTTTGAAAACACCTAGCAATCACATGGTACACTGTGAGTTTAAGATTGTTCTCATCGTTATCATTCATTACTTTTTCTTATGTAGCTCCTAGGTTAATTATACATATGAAGAGCAAATGTGGGATCAGTTATATAATCTATAATTATATTATATTTTATAAAAATGTAGTAGATTTTTCAAATTGCTCGTTTTTATCATTCATGTGAGAGTAGGCAAAATCACTCCGCAAATTTTGCCTTTTTATTATGACTAAAAGTTTTCATTAAAGACTTTTATAGATTGTTGACCTACCGAACTAAAATGTAGACATGAAAGTGAAACTGTCATGGTTTTCTCTTCAATAATCTTATCTAATCAACCTCCCAAACTATTACCAAACTTACCCAACAATTGTTATAATATTAACAGTTATTGTGTTTGGAAATTTAGTTGTAGCAAACTCTAAAGTTCGAGCTTTTTATTTATTTATTTGATCACAAACAGCTAGTAAATAGCTACATCATAAAATTGATTCTTGTGTCTTGAAACACTCTAAGTCGCTGTTTGAAAGGGATTATAATCTAAATTAAAATCAATAATTAATTTTAATCAAATATTGAATTAACTTCTACCAAAATCTACTAAAAATTTGAATCTCCATTATCATAAATGATAATCAAGAATATTCTAATTGTAATGTTTTCAACCTGGACTCCACTCCTTAATTATAAGCTAATTCAGAAAAATGTATATCATAGTAAATAGCTACCTCAGAAAATCGCCTAGTGTCTTAAAACGTACTAAGTTCCTGTTTGATGGGGGATTAAAATCTAAATTAAATTCAATAATATATTTTAACCACATATTTTATCAATCTCGTATATTTTCAACACAAATCTAATCAACTTTTATTAAAATTTACTAAAAATCTGATTTTAATCTTCATCATAAATGATAATAAAAAAATATTCTAATTAGAATGGATATAAGACAGTTGACCATGCATCTTTCCATGTAGTTTCTTTTATCTCTGCTTTGATCCGCATTATTTTCAAAATATATTTTCCTTTTACTTATTTTCAATCACACATTTTTCAATAAAATGATATTACACGTAAATCTAACATTTTTCTTATTTTTTAACCGCGCATTTTTCGTCAATCTACTATTCCAAAATGTATTTTTTTAACCCAAAAATGAGGTTCAAACAAACTCTAATAAGTTAATTATCGTTGATTTTCCAACCTGGACCTCCTTTAATTATAAGCAAATTCAGAAAAATTTATATCATAGTATGTGTCGAGCGATATTTTCTAAAGGGTGGGTAAGGTTCAATGTCAAGCTTTAATGGTTAAATGGTCTAACTGATAACAAAATTTTGAGATTAAAAAGCCCATACATTACTTGTTTTAACTGTCTCTAACCTTTTGAATTTATTACGTATAATCATATTAGTTTATAACCCGATTCTAAATTTTCCTGTTCGGCAGATGATATCCAATTTCGACATTGTTCATATTTTATCTACAGTTTACATGTGTGTGTGCGTGCGCTCCTTTCTTCCTGTATAAATTTAATCTCCGACAATTTAGGTTGGGGGTGACTCTGCATTGGATATAGACCTTGACATTAACATATATGTTATCAATTATTAAAGTTATATTATCTCAATAAAAATTGTTAAAACTGAGATAAAGAAAGAAATTAAACTAATTTCACGTAATATTTGTGAAAATAATTTTAGGGTATGTTTGATTGGTTAATTTTTTCCATAGAAAATGGAATTTACCTTGCATTTTCCAACTTTTAGTTGTTTGATAGGGTTTAGTTTTCCATGGAATTTAGATTCTTGATTTTATTGGGAAGTGCAATTTTCTTGCTTTTGGTGGGAATTGATTTTTCCGGTTACTGTTCACATTTTATTTTTTTTGGCAATGAAAACAAATTTTAAGAATTATTGTAAAAAAATATTTCCCTTTAATTGATAATTTTCATATAAAAGAAAGTCAAATGAATACCAAAAGGTAGATGATTTTCTTGATTTTTTTTGTTGGCAATGGAAACAAATTCCATTCCAATACCAGTAAAATCTATCTCTTTAACTGACAATTTTCATGTAAAACAAAGTCAAACGAACACCAAAAAATATTTTTATTTCAACATTTTTCACGTGAAAAATTAAACCAATCAAAAACAACAATTTACAATTCCCAGGAAAACAATTTTTAGGCAATTTAATTCCTTATAATTCTTTTTCAATTCAATTCAATTCCATTTTTGCAATCAAACAGACCCTTAAATAATCGGACAAATGTCACATACAGTAATTCTTGTATTATTTTCACATCATAAACACGCGATAAACCAAACATATCATTGCTCTCTCCCCCATATTAATGAATTGAGAAAGTCTTCAACTTTTAAGTCCCCAGAAGCCAACTTATAAGTTATTTCCTCCGTTTTATTTGTCACAATTATATAGTCCTTTTCTTTATTGAAAATATTTTGTTTTGTTCTTTTACTAATATACCATTATTTAATTTGCATAGTTATAATTAATTTTTCCCACTTAATTTTGAAATTGTACTTATATAAAGAAGGGTAGACTAAAAATTTTTTTGACAAGATTTATTTTTTCAATAACATTAAATAAGACCTCTTAATCTGCGTGAAAAATAAAATCAGTTTATACAAACAGGATGGAGGGAGTATAATTGATTGATTATTAGCTATATAAAATACTATACTACGTTTTCAATGTTAGGTTCCAAGAAGCCCTCTTGCCAGATAAGTCCACCATGAAGTCTCTTTACAACAGACACACACGCTCTATTTATGACTTTAAAACAGCACAAATTTCGCAGCATGACAATATTGTTAGAAAGCAACTACCTTAAACTCACAAGTACTACACAGTAAAACTCAATAAAAAGAGTGAGAAAAATGGTATTTGCCGCTGGGGGTAATGGTGGTGATTGGCCAAATATGAGGAGCTTTGCCATGCAAATCCTCATAGGCCGGTGGTTCATGGTGTTTGCCACCATCCTCATCATGTCGGCGGCTGGTGCCACCTATATGTTTGGCCTCTACTCCACTGAAATAAAATCCTCCCTTGGCTATGACCAAACCACCCTCAACTTGCTCAGCTTCTTCAAGGACTTAGGCTCCAACGTTGGCATCCTCTCTGGCCTAATTAACGAGGTAACACCGCCGTGGGTGGTGCTATCCATCGGCGCAGTCCTTAACTTCTTCGGCTACTTCATGATATGGCTTGCAGTATCCAATAAAATTTCAAAACCCCAAGTTTGGCACATGTGTTTATACATATGTATTGGTGCAAATTCTCAGTCTTTTGCCAATACTGGAGCCCTTGTCACCGCCGTGAAGAACTTCCCGGAGAGCCGGGGCGCGGTTTTAGGCCTTCTCAAGGGTTATGTTGGCCTGAGTGGTGCAATCATTACTCAAATCTACCATGCAATTTATGGAAATGACTCGAGATCACTTATTTTGCTCATAGGTTGGCTGCCGGCTGCTATCTCATTTGCTTTTCTTCGAACAATCAGGATCTTGAAGGTTTTTCACATCCCACATGAACTCAAAGTTTTCTACAGATTTCTGTATATATCTTTGGGTTTAGCCGGATTTCTCATGGTGATTATCATCCTCCAAAAAAGGATCGATTTTAAAAGGAGTGAATTTGGTATTTGTGCAGCAACTGTTCTTATTTTTCTGTTTCTCCCAGTTGCTGTCGTTATAAAAGAAGAAATTTATATCTGGAAGAAGAAAAAAGACGATTTGAATGGTCTTTCACTTTCACAGTTGAAGGTTGTGACAGAAAAACCACCAAACTCAGACGTTGTTGCTCCACCACCGCCGGCACCACCGGTTTCGCAACCACCACCGACATCCACCGCCACCGATTTCAAACAAAACCCAGAAATTTCTTGCTGGAATGCTAAGAGTATATTCCGGCCACCAGACCGAGGGGAGGATTATACAATCCTGCAAGCACTCTTTAGCATAGACATGTTAATCTTATTTTTCGCAACAATTTGTGGGGTTGGAGGAACCTTAACAGCAATAGACAATTTAGGACAGATTGGATCCTCACTTGGCTATCCGACAAAAAGTATTAGCACATTTGTGTCCCTAGTAAGCATTTGGAACTACCTAGGTCGAGTAGTTTCAGGTTTCCTGTCTGAACATTTCTTAATTAAATACAAATTCCCAAGGCCCCTTATGCTCACTTTAACCCTAGTAGTTTCATGCATAGGTCACTTGTTGATTGCATTTAATGTCCCAAATGGTCTCTATATTGCATCTGTGATCATAGGATTTTGCTTTGGAGCCCAATGGCCGTTGCTATTCGCGATAATTTCCGAGCTTTTTGGGCTCAAATACTATTCGACCTTATACAACTTTGGGTCCGTGGCAAGTCCGATTGGGTCATATTTGCTCAATGTGAGGGTGGCAGGACATTTGTACGATAAGGAAGCTGAGAAGCAAATGCGGGCCATGGGCCGAATCCGGAAGCCTGGAGAGGACTTGAATTGCAATGGGGTAGAATGCTTTAGATTGTCTTTCATTATTATCACCGCAGTTACTGTTTTTGGTGCAATTGTTTCACTTCTTTTGGTGACAAGGACGAGGAATTTTTACAAGAGTGATATCTACAAGAAATTCCGGGCCGAGGCTGAGGCAGCCTAGACAGAAATGGGGTCATTGCCTGCAAATAGCAATGGCACTGCTCAAAGTAATAATAAGGGATAGGAATATATAGAAGAAGATTGAAGTAAAGATATAGATGTAATTCAACAAGAGAAAACAAATAATGTAAAATAATTTATAATAGCTTGTAACATGAATACATTGATAATTCGTTAAGAAAATCGTGTTTTTTAAGATTTCAAACATTTTTTAACCTTTTTTTGAAATATTATGTGGGTGTTGCATAACAATCATGCTACACATTCATGCTCAAATTCAGATGTGACATGTATTAATGTATGATTGGACAATTTGAAAAATTAAAACAAAAATATCCAATTATTTTCTTATACATGAGTCTGTCTCTTCACTTCCTATTTTTCAATCTGACTAAGTGGCTGGGGGGTTGCATAATCATATTTGAGCTTGTATAAAGGCGAAGGATTGGGATAAGTATGCCACTATAAAAATTTATCATATTTTGTGACATGGATTTAAGAAAATTGCACGACAAGTCCCTAGACTCCATTAGCAAGTTGAGCCTAATTTAAAAATATTGCAAGTTTGATATGAATTAACATTTTATTGCAGTTATATAATCAGTCTCCAACGATGAATATATAGAATCCAAACTTGTATTGAACTTCTACGAAATCACATATAACTAATTTTATGGATTTGGATTTTGCTTCACATATTTGAGTATAATTTCACAAAACAATTTAACAAAGATTTGAGGTGTTATCCACATTGGAAACTAATTTTTTACTATATTGATCTAAGTTGATCACTAATGTACGCATTCAGCTCTGCACGTCAAACACTCGGAACGGTCCTATATTTTATTGGTAGTTTTGCTTTTAATTAACATGCACGGATTATTCCATCTATTTGTTTACCCGACAAAATGAACAAAAAGAAATGAGTAGAAAGTTCATAGAAATTAACTTCGCTAGCAATAAAATAGAATATGATGTAATAACATAGAAAACAACTATGGCATAATTTTTATAGAAATTATCAATGCAATTCAGTTTTAAGTTTTTGCGTAAGTTTATATGCATTTGTATTTTTAGGTGTTGTTTTATGAATTTATTATTAACTTTTTCGTACATGGTATTCCTATATGTCCCCTTTTTTGTCTTTATTAATACAAATTTTGTTATGAAAACATGAGTTCTACCTATCTTCCATACTTTTCCCCAATTAAAATATGACACTTCACCCTAATTACACATCACTAAATAAGATAATACAAAATAGGGATGACAACAGGACGGGATAGGTCGGGGACAGGGCAACCACCCCCACCCGCCCGATAATTTCCCTCCCTATTACCCCTTTAAGGGGGGCGGGGTGGGGTTTTGTACAGCTTAATTTTTTTAAGCTTTCCCTTTTTTTAGTTCTTAATAATTCATTTTATCAGCCCCATTCATTAAAGTTCTTCAATAATATAATTGTTAAATTTTAAATTTATTTATTTATTTTTAAAAGTTAAATTATTCAAATATATTTAGTTAACTAAAGTTTTTATTGTGTGTCAGATTTCTTAGATTTTCTTAGTTGTTATCTTCTGTTATAATTAATGAAATTTTATAAAGTTTTTCATTTAAAATATTGAATTCTTTAACAACAATAAAAAAAAAATTTAAATGGGACCGGGTGTGGGCCGTCTAAACAACCATGACGTTCAATTCCTACATTAAAGTCTTGTACAACGACGAATTTATCATCAATTTTAAATAAATAAAAAGAAAAAAATTATAAAAATAAAGCAATAATTACCACCATAATCCCAATATTTTAAAAATGTGTAAACGAATAGAGCCCTAAATTTTCCTCAAAATGTACAGCTTTTACATCTCAAAATCTTTGTATAAATCCGCCACTGGTTAATGTCTTCATCAAAGGCAAATTTGAAGAAGTAAAGTCGGAGATCTAACCATTGCATAAAGCAAAAAGCACCTGAATTTAGATTGGTTTAAACCTGGCCATTGGATCATTTAAGTCATGGGCCCTTAATTCAATTGTATCTGCATATTTTATCTATAAATACACTTGAGATTAATTATTAATTTGATTGGTCACTAAATTTGATTGAGTATTACTACTTAATTAATAACTGAACTTAAAAATGCATCTCAATAGTCACTAGAATTTGCTAAGTGTTACTATTTCATAACTAAACGTAAAAATATAATATGAATGCGTTGGACAAGTCCACAAAATTAGATGTCTATTTATGTCTTATGACAAGTCCGAAGGGCACCGGCAAGCCGGAATGTGCAAGTATGTGTTTGATTGTATTCTTTTGTATAGTATTAACATGTTAAAATCCAAGCATGGTATCTTACTGAGTATTCTTTATACTCATAGTGTTTTATACTAAATTCTCAGATTCATAATTGTGAAGTTGGTGGAAGTCAGTCGGCATAATCGATGATGGGTTAGGGACAAGGTTGTTTTGCATCGAAATTTTGTTTTTGCATGTTTTGTTCGACTGCTTTCCATATGTTTCTTATGGTATTGTATAAAAACATGTATGAGACATGATGTACTATGGTACCGGAAGTAAATTATGCAATTATATCTTCTATGTTGTGTTAAGAGACCTTTTTTTTTTAAACTTCTCCTTGCAAGTGACAAGAGGCAGAAACGGGACAGTTTTTGGGTCAACTTCAACACGTTATTTTTGACTTCATAAACGTCCATTTGAGACTCTGAAAATATTACTGCGTTCCTCATTGAGTTGTCTTAATATAGGCACAAGAATCACTCAATTTGGATATCTGTAGCCTGAGATATGAATTTTTAAACGTTGAAGGGTCAAATCTGAAATTTCTGTGCAATACCTCACTATTTTCAGTAAAACGCCCATATTATATGATCTTGGAAATTTTTTATATTTTAACCTAGAAAACTAATTGAAAATATCTTTCTAATATCGTAAATTTCATAGAAAACGGAGTTGGGATGAATTTTATAAAAATAGTCGAACTTGCCGCCCCAACTAACCTTGGCAGTGCAGAGTCCGTATATGTAAAGTATAATTTCTTGTCGACATGCGCTTCTGCGGGCCATTAAAAATTTATGAGAGACATTTTACCAAGTTAAAAATAAGTTTCTAACATGTAATACTTCTATTTAAGAGTATTTACATGTACCAATGGCAGAAACTATTATGTTTTGTACGTGACACTCGAAACTTAAGTTCGAGGCGTCACATCCGAAACTTCCCAATGCTAGCAAATTTCATGCCACCTAAAATCTCCAAGTATGAAGGAAAGGGGGACCCGGAGAAGCACCTCACCAAGTACATGACACAGATGAGCCTAAGGGGAGCCTCGCCCGCTTTGAAATGCAGAGCCTTCCATTTAACACTAGGCGGAGCCGCCGAAGTGTGGTACAGCAGGCTTCCTCCCCTAAGCATTAGAAGTTGGCCAGATTTGAAGAAAGTATTTTTGAACCAATACCTTTCACGCAGGGAAGGAGAGGCACCCGTGCAACGCCTGCATGATATGAGGCAGGCCCCTGGGGAGATGCTGAAAAACTATCTCGCCAGGTTTACAGACGAAATCACCTACTGCGAACAGGTCACTGACGGAGAAGCCCTTTCAGCCCTGAAAGGCGGGCTCAACATGAACACTTTGTTCTGCGCAGCAAGAATCCTTCCACATATGACGAACTGGTGGAAATGATGAGAGTGGAAATTGTGAGTGAAGAAATGATTGATCATCGCAACTGTGCCGCACAGGGACTCCCTCCGACTCAGAGGCAGGTAGGTCGAGGACCCGCAGCACACCTTGTTACTCAGCAATAGACCCAAGCAGGTCATACAATAGCTCCCATGTCCGGACAGGCCCTGGCTTCCCACATTGAATGCAGTACCGGTGTTAGCATATGAAAATGCCCTTGCTGAAGCGGGACCATCTGGAAGAGCTGATAACAAGAAGAAGAAAAAGAAAAGGTCAAACAGACCCTTGGAAGGGGCAAAACCATGTATCATCAACTCTATGGGCATAACACTATTGAGTGCCGAGACGCCAATCGACGCCCTGATCGAAGCAACCCACACCCTTCCAGCAGGAATGAATATCCTCGCAGATCCACCTCCCCGAGCAGGGGGGAGAGAGGGCACAGAGAACAATCACCTTGAAGAAGAGAATCAAGGGATCGAGGTCAATCTAGACAGAGAAACCAGGCCCAATTTTCTGGGAGCCAGGTCATCAGGGAAATCGATACCATCATTACCTTGTTATTTATCCATCACTTAAGTAGGAAAATCCATTAGATTCAACAAGTGGCATCGACTTGAGAGATAGATGAATAACACATTGCATGGTTCAGTCATCATTGAAATACATTTTTAAGTTCAATTATTAAATAATAACACTTGGTACGGTTCAATGACCACTAAGACACATTTTAAACTTCAGTTATTAAGTAGTTGCACTTGGCATAGTTCAATTATTATTGAGATACATTTTTAAATTCAATAATTAAGTTCCTCAAATCGATCTCTGTGAAAAAAGAAATAAAAGAAAATGAAAGGGAAAAGAGAGAAAACAAAAAATTAGAGACATAATTTGAAGTAAAATAGAACTTTTGCTGATATCTATTTTGAAATAAATGGACAATGTTAGTCTTCAACCGAAAGTTTTGCTACCCAAATGGAAGATATTTGATGCTAAATTAACTTTGAATGATTTGTGGAGTCATTAAATTCTAGACTAGCATACCCCTTTCATCGACAACTATCATTTTATTCACTTGAATAGCTAGATTGTTCAGCTCATTAGCCATTTCTTTTTCTTTTGGTTTTTTTGTTGTTGTACTTCTTTGCTTCTCTTAACCTACAATGAAAAATATGTTTGATTTTCAAATCAACTCGTATCAGTTCACCATATCTCAAAATTAGCATAAAAAGACTAAAAGAAAGATAATAGGAACATTGAAATAAATTGATAGAGAAAAATTAAATAAAAGTACAAAAATTTTCGAATTAGTGCCAAGGTAACTGATGTTGATTTGAGTTTCTTCTTTTTTCTCTTCATTTTCTTTAGTTTCTTGTTTTATAGAATCAATTTGAGGGAAAAAGAAATTGTTATTACTTAATAACTAAATTTAAAAATGTATCTCAATGGATGGGTAACACGATGCATAGTTATCCAGCTATTACTTAACTCGAAGCCACCTAACGGATTTTCCCATTTGAATAATGGATAGATAACACGGCATATAGTTCAATAACCATTAAGATACATTTTTAAGTTCAATTATTAAGTAGCAACATTTGGCAAAATTCAATAACCATTGAAATACATTTTTAATTTCAGTTATTAACTAGTGTCATTTGTCAAAGTTCAGCAAGCATTCAAATATTTAACGCAATAGGCTTGTCATGCTCATGTGTAAATATATACGAAGTTAGGAAAATACCTGTGTGATTGTAAGAATTTTCAAGTTATAAAAAAGGCAGAATTCTCCCAAACTTTACAAAGTTTTTGTTCTCGTGTATTCTGTCAATTTTTAAGTTTCAAGAATGCAGTAAATGTAACCTCAAAGGTTAAATTCGTGGTTGGATTTTTAAGACTGACTTAACGTATTTCCAGCAAGGGGGAAAAATATGTTTCGTTATTTATCTTACCAGCCACAGCCAATCTTGAGCGTACCCATTTCATATAGATTGCAATTCTTTATTATCTCACAAGCCTACTGCAAATTCGGAGCATACCCATTTCCTTTAAGGATGCCTCATGCCACAGATCTCTTTACTGCACACATGTTTCATCAAGGTTCTCCAATAATGCATCATAATTTGAGGTAAGTTTTGCATTATTTTACACCAATTTTTATATCAAACTAAAAATCATCTCCAATCATTACACCAAAACTTACACCAAATAAATAGTACTTAATCATTTTCTTCACTTTTTTATTCTTAATAATTTATTTATTTATTTGAAAAATTATTCTTTATTTATTTTACAAACATAAATTACTAAATAAATAATTATGTTAAATTTACAAAAATATTAAATTCATTAATAAATAATTCTAGAGTATTGTATGTATGTGATTGTTGTAATATATTTCATGCCCTTGTTTGAGCCTCATTCTATTGGAAAAATATATTTTTCAACAGTGTTTTGACATTATTTCAATCACACATTTTTCAATAAATAATATTACATGCAAATTCAAAACTTTTCTTTATTTTTTAACCACACATTACTCATCAATATACTATTCAAAAATTCATTCTTTCTCCGAAAATGGGACTCAAACAAAGGCCGTGTTAACTTTAAATAATAGTGTTTGTTATATTTTAAACTTTTTTTGTATTCTTATTTTAATTAATTCCTTAGCTATTATTTTTTACATTATTAAAATTTATTTTAAATAATAATAATAATAATAATAATAATGTATTGTATTAAAAAATATATAACACAAATGACACAATACCCAATATGTTTGGCAAATGAAAACAAATGGTAAAATTCACTTTGCACCTAAATGTTGCAAATTTTGGTACTACATTGGAGATATTTTGAACCAAAATTTGGTGTGTTTTGGTGTCTTCTTTGGAGATGCGAGAATTAATATTAGACGAGTGACTTTTTAGCACTGATCTCGTCGAAGAGCTTGCTTTAGAACCAGTATATATATTCGATAATACCTTTACAAAGGCTTCGAGTATTGCGGGATAGGCTAATCACCAGACTGCTCTAGCATAGGTTAATCGTTGGAGACAAGAATGAGTGAATCGACTTTAGAGTGTATTACTCTATACTTCCTAGAGTTTATGAGGTGGTTGTACAAGGTGCTTTTCAATGGGTCTAGGAAAAAGGAAGGATTTTGAAGGGCAACCATAGGTCTTCTGAAATTTTAAGAAGCTTATTGTGGGAAGCAATCAAAGTTCCATGGCTTATTGAAGATTCGCTCTTCTTTGTGAGCATTAATTGGAAGGAGATGAAGAAGCCTAGTAATAGAAAAGGCTTGCCATATTTTCTACAGTATAATGGCACTTCATCTCTTGTTCAGGGCCACAAATCTTTGGATCAATGGGAATCATGGGTTATAATCTGGGATCAATGGGAATCATGGGTTATAATCTGGAAAGGAAAGTAGAACTTTGTTTTCCAAATGCAAGATGTTTGCTAAAATGGCTAAACCAACTAATCTTTGTAAAGAAGACCATTTTCAGTCTTTGATATGAGTTGTTGAGGCAGCGATAACTTCAACTCTCGGCTTGTGTATTGGGTCTCAACTTGTTACATAATGATGGAAAAATTAGCTTGAACATTGAGTGGTGCAACTACATATTGCAATTGTCAATAAATTCTTAATTATGTATGAACATCATTTATGGAAGATTTCTACTGTTAAGGTCAAATAAATTGTACTTTATTAGGTGATCAGAATGGTGATTGTGGTGTTGTGATAGTAGTGTTAGCGGTGGTGGTCGGCGGAAGGTGTTGGTGTGATGGTGATGGAAGGTTGGGTGGGGGCACTGGATGTGGAGAAGAGAGAGAATATTTTACTTTTTAATTTTTTTTTTTTTTTTAATATCTCAAGTAGATAACGTTTGCACTTAAAAAAAAAAAAAAAAATTTGGAGTATGGTTGTACGGTTATAATTATTTGGGTTTAATATAATATCATTTTATTGAAAATTATGTGGTTGAAAAGAAAAGAAAACCAAATATATTTTGAAAATAATGAGGATCAAACAAGGACTTTATGATGTTTTGATACAAGAATTGGATAGTGGGATTGTTTTGCACAACGTTTGTTTGCTCTGAACGTATGCACTAGGCAAAAAAGAAAGGATGAAATTGTTTTGCAGAAAACATGTAAATGATAATATTATTGTTTCATATAAAAACCTCTTATTACACACTATTTCTCTATGTACCATCAAAGATTTTTTAACCCTGCTCCTGATGATAGTTTTTTTTATGAAGAATGTTCTCTTAGATTAGAAATAAGCGGAAGTTTATTTTGGTGTGTTTGTATGATGGATATGCAATTTTATTAAGGTTGTGTTTGTCACTCATTATTTGGGAAAATGTATTATAAAATAGTGATTGATATTGAAATGTATGGTTAAAAAAGAAGGAAAAGTTTTTGATTTAGGTGTAATATTATTTTGATGAAGAATGTGTAGTTAAAAATGAGTAAAATAATGGAAAATAATGGAAAAAATGAATAACAAACAGGAGCTAAATATGGATAGATTTTTGTAATGATGATAGTGCAATGGGTAGAGCAGCTGAAATGGCCAACCGTCGATCATATTGTCCCAGGGTAATTTGTCCCCCACGATGCTAGTGCCACATCAATTGACCAATGTGAAGATTGATTGGATAGCCTAGGCCATAGGCATATTATGTCACCAATCATGTTACTTGTATATTTTATTTAACATCATTATTGACAGTGTGCCACGTTTCAATACATGATTTGATAGTTTTTGAATTTAACACACTTTCCCATCAAAGCATATTTGAAATTTCACACAATGTTATCCAAATTGTCATCTATGAAATGTATAAGAAGCTTTAATTTTACGTAACACTTGCCACCGTGATCAGTTAATCACCACAGTCCAAGGTCACTGCCACACAATTTCCAAGACTAAATTATAGTAACTTGAAATTAGTAGGATAGCATTCCCTCCCGTGTTTACTCTAAAGAGGCGTTCATTTCCCTCCAAGGGGCATGAGATTTCTCTCGTAAAATAAAGCTCAACTCATACTTTTAGAGTCTGTTTGGAAGTGATTTTGAGAATTGATTTTTTAACCGTTAGAAGAAAAGTGGAGTTTACCTGTAAGAAAAGAAATCAAATATGACGACTGGAATAGTAAAATAATGGTCAAAAAATCAATTTTTTGTAAGAAAAAATCACTCTCAAACAGGCTCTTACTTTGTTTTGAACTTGCAAAATAAATAAAAGTTACCTTTTTTCTTGTTTATTCTCTCAAGTTGAATTGAAGAGTGACCTATCACTTTCAACATCAACAATTTGGCAATAGAATGAGAGCATCCCCACTTGCAGAAACCATTCAAAATCCCAACAAAAAATACTATCTAATCCTAGTTTTATAAGCTTTCATATAAAGAATTAGTCAAAACCAAGGATCAAGGAGTCGTAGCCGTGTTGTGCTAGAACAAAGAATCGACGATGTCAAAATTCCTAAATTTTGTAAAGATGTTACGTATGTGAAACTACAGCAGAGACAAAAAAAACCACAAATAATTGCATTGATGCAATTTATTGGAAACCTAACGAATATTGTGCGTTGTATTGAATAAACCAGACCACTACAATTTAAGCCATTGAAATCGAGGATGAGACTATAAGGATATTTTAAGTAATAAATGGGCTTATATATGTGAATAATTGTGTGTTAAATTAAAGGTTATTGAATTCGATTAAACCTAGTTAAAAGTGAGCTAATAAGGCTTCGATTTTGGATTTTAATATATCCAATTGAAGTGTGGGTTCTATATGTGTAGAGACCAGACCTAAGTCCTAATTCTATGATGGGCCGAATTAGGTTAAAGGACATCGCTATATAAATACGGTTATGGTCCCGAAATCACACGAATTTTTTGCTCATTATATTCTGTCTCCCATCGCCAGAGAGAATTACGAGCTATGTGTGGATTTGAAAGACAAAAATCGTGAAATTCATTATTGCATTAATCATGTCTGATTCAGGTACGTTTTCGCAACATTTATTTATTTCTTGATAATTTAACATGAAAGATCCAGTGATTTAAAGTAACAAATTATCCTACAAGTGGTAACAGAGCATTTTCATGCTGAATCATTGAGAATCGAATAATTTATTTGGTTCTTACAATATTTTATGAAGTTTTCAGATTTGACAGTTTTGGATTTAGTTTTGTTGAATTTGAAAACTATTCAGTATATTTTTCATTATTATCTTTCATTATTTGGATTAATAAATGTGGAATTCCAGATCATGGTTTCTTGGTTTTATATTAAAGATTTAAAGGTTTTCCAGATTATGGTCTCTGGATTTAAAAAAAAAAAATTGGCTGCCCGGCCATTCGCAGCAGCACTATTGCTGTAGAACACAGTAGCTCTGGGGCACTGCCGCGTGGGCGTCGGCCAAGTGGCGACGCTAGCCAAGAGAAAGAAATTTTTTCGGTTTTCCAGTTTTTTGAGATTTGGGGATGGGGGCTTGATATGTAAATTAGGTAATTTGAGGCTCCTGGTTGCAATTAGGGTTAGGATTATAAAATTAAAGTTTCAGTCCCTAACATTTAAGGTATATTCAAGTTTGGGCCTTTAAGTTTTGGATTACTAATTCAGTCCCCAAGGTTTAAAAGTTAATTAAGGCCATTAAAGTTCTAAATTTTAAAATTAAAGCCCTCAAACTTTAATTGTTAATTCAAATTGACCCCCAAGGTTTCAAATTTTCAAAATTTGATCCCTAAAATTTTGAATTGGTCAATTTTTGGCCACTGAAGTTTTCAATTTGTTCTAATTGATCCTCTAAAGTTTTGAATTAATAAATTTTGGTCCCTAAAGTTTTAAATTTATTAATTTCAATCCCTAAAGTTTGGAATTAATTAATTTTGCCCCCTTAAAGTTTTGAATTATTAATCCTAAGGTCCCTAAAGTTTAAAACTAAACAAAATATGCAAAATTGGTGATTCTCTTCCTCAAATTTTGGTATTAAGGACTCTTTTAAGATATATAATATTCGAAAGTTAGTTAATTGAAGTACTATGTTGCCAAAGCAACCTCTTTTATGGAAATTGACTAACTTAGAACATTAAAAGGTGTTTGTGCATGTGTTATTTATGGGAATATTGGTCGGCCCAAAGGAAAGTCAATATTTAGCTGAATACACGTGCACTTGTGGTGATAAACGTGTGACGATCATTTGGTTTAATGTGTGATCAATAAATCGGTCCAAACAAATGTTTATTGATTGATACATTGTTTTATCGTCAATGTTTAATCACTACACCAAGAGCATCGCTTACAAGTCAATATTTCTGTCCAAAAACTAGATATTGATATTGTGCTGGATATCTTGTGATGGGTCCTACCACTATTTGAGAATATTATTATTTGCATATTAAAGATATTCATGTGAGCTATTCATAATAATCGTTCTCTAATTCAGTTTCAGGTTCTACAGCTAATATCTCTGCTAGCATCTATTCAATTCCAATACTTAATGGCACAAATTTCAGGGCATGGCAATAGAACGAGATGATTGTTCTCGGAGTCATGGACCTGAACCTTACTTTATGGGTCTATCAACCTGCTGCACTTATTGATTAGAGTACCTCTGATGTTAAGAGGGAGATGAAAAAGTGAGAATGATCGAACCGTATAAGTTTAATGGTCATGAAGCGTGCTATTCCAGAAGCAGTCCAGGGTGCTAAGTCCGATAAGGTGACTACGGCCAAGGATTTTCTTGAGGATCTTGAGAAGTGGTTTGTCAAGAATGAAAAGGTTGAAACAAGTACATTTTTTGGCAAAGATTGTCTCGATGAGGTATAAAGAGAAAGAAAACATTCAGGAGTACATTATGGAAATGTCTCACATTGCTTCAAAACTAAGGGCACTCAAGTTGGATTTATCCAAAGACTTGTTAGTGTACTTGGTTCTGATATCCCTTCCGGCACATTTCAGTCAATTCAAGGTGAGCTACAACTGTCAAAAGGACTCATGGTCCCTTAATGAGCTCATCTCACACTGTGTCCACGGAGAGGAAAGATTGAAGTATGAGAAGACAGAAAGTGCTCATTTAGCCACCACCTCTAATAACAAAAGAAACAAGAAAAGGAAGATTAATAAGGAAGCTGCGGGTACAGCACCGCAAAAGAAACAACATAAGAAACCAACTGAAGGTGGTCGTTTCTTCTATGGAGCTGCAGGTCATAAGAAGAAGAATTGTACCAATATGAGCTTTGGACGAGCAAGAAGCCTAGTTTAAAGCACACACATTTGGGGGTGTCCAGTTGAGGCAATGCCCTACAAGCCAAATGAAAGGAAACTGGACACAAGGACCATCAATTGCTATTTCATTGGATATCTTGAAAGGTCCAGGGGTTACAAGTTTTATGATCCCACAACTAAGGCAATTTTCGAGATAGGAAATGCTCGGTTCTTTGAGGATGTTGAGTTTGCGAGGGGGACAAACGGTTACAGGCTTTGTCATTGAGGAGAAATATGTTGAAATTCCTTCAATTGCCATTGACAATGATTAGATTTTTATCCCTGACATTGTTCAAGAAGCAATTCCAGATCAAGACAATGTCATACCTCCCTCTCAAGATCAATAAATTGTTCCAGAAGAACAAACTCTACAGCCTCAAGAACCAATGCCATTAAGAAGATCCATTAGAGAGAGGAGAAGTGCAGTTTCGGATGATTACATCGTATTTCTCAAGAACATGAAGTTGACATTGGAATGGTAGAAGATGATCCGATCAACTTCTGTCAAGCCATGGAAAGTTCTAACTCTCAAAAGTGGGTCGATGCCATGAATGAAGAGATAAAGTCCATGAAGGACAATGACGTATGGGACCTCGTTCCATTACTTGAAGGTGCGAAATCCATTGGTTGCAAATGAATATTTAAGACCAAGAGGGATTTGAAGGGTGATGTAGAGAGGTATAAGGCTCGTCTTGTCGTAAAGGGCTTTACACAGAAAGAATACATCGATTATAAATAAACTTTCTCTCCTGTTTCTTCGAAAGACTCTTTCAAGACTATAATGACATTGGTAGCATATTTCAATCTTGACATTGGTAGCATATTTCAATCTTGAGTTACATCATATGGATGTTAAGAGAGCGTTTCTCTATGGTGACATTGATGAAACAATTTATATGATACAACCAGAAAACTTTGTATCGGATGATACAAAATAAATGGTTTGTAAACTAAAGAAATCCAACTATGGACTCAAACAAGCGTCTCGTCAATGGTATTACAAGTTTCATCAAGTGATAATCTCATTTGATTTTGAGATGAACTTGGTCAATGATTATATAAACCACAAGTTCAGTGGGAGCAAATATATTTTTCTGGTTTTATATATCGATGCCATAATGCTTGCTAGCAACGATATAGGCTTATTGCACGAAACCAAGAGATTTCTAGCAAAGAATTTTGAGATGAAAGATCTTGGTGACGCCTCTTTTGATTAGGAATTCAGATATACCGAGACCGTTCTCAGGGTATTCTTGGATTATCACAAAAGAGCTATATCAAAAAGGTACTTAAAAGATATTGCATGCAAGATTGTAAACCAGGTGACACCCCTGTAGCTAAAGGAGATAAGGTCAGTTTAAGTTAGTGCCCTAAAAATGACTTGGAAATTAAAGAAATGCAGAAGATTCCTTATTCCTCAGTCATAGGGAGTCTAATGTATGCTTATATTTGTATGCGTTCGGATATAGCGTACATTGTTGGGATGTTGGGGAGATATTTAAGTAACATGTGAATGGATCATTGAAAAGCAGTCAAACAGGTCATCCGGTATTTACAGAAAACAAAAGACTACATGCTCACATACAGGAGATCGGATCAGTTGGAGATTGTTGGTTATTCTGATTCTGATTTCATGGGATGCCAAGATAGTAGGAGATCCACTTCAGGCTATATTTACCTGCTTGTTGGAGGTGCTATTTCTTGGAAAAGTGCTAAGCAGATACTCATAACTACTTCCACCATGGTAGAGGAGTTTATAGCGTGTTATGAGGCATCTAATCATGGAATAGGCTGCGTAATTTTGTCACTGGGTTGTGCAATGTGGACAATATAGAAAGATCGCTCAAGATATTTTGTGACAATAAATCAGCAGTGCTATATTCCAATAACAACAGGAGCTTGACAAAATCAAAACATATAGAGATCAAGTTCTTGGTTGCTAAAGAAAGAGTTCAGAGTGGACAAGTGTCAATAGAGCATATTGGGATAAACTCCATGGTTGTGGATCTGCTTACTAAGGGATTAATACACAAGGTCTTTCGTGAGCACACTGCTCATATGAGTGTAATGTCACTTGAAGATATCTAGTTTCAGTGGGAGTTTTTACTTTTACTTTTCATATTGGACACATGTACTATTATTTTAAATACGGTTTAAGGTTAAAGTTATTTTTGATTATAAAGTTATTTGATTTATTATCTCTAAAATTGTTTAAAATAATCTCATTAAGGTATTAAGGTGGACCAGCTAGAAATAGGCATGTTACACATCACATCACATGTAATTTTCATGCTACACATCTATATTTGATCCTTGTCATTCGGTTATATCGATATACATGACCATTGATGGGTTTAGCTAAATGAAAGTAGCGAAACTCGCCTTGATCCTATGTTGATATGATTGATGGACGGGATTGTTTAGGGATACATTCAGTAATGATAGTAAAATTCTGAGTACTCACAAGGTTATGTTTAATGCACAATTATATGGTGACACATATAGCCCAAGTGGGAGATTGTAAGGATTTTTTAATCAATAAATGGGCTTATATATGTTAATAATTGTGTGTTAAATTAAAGGTTATTGAATTCGGTTAAGCCCAGTTAAAAGTGATCTAATAAGACTTCGATTTTGAATTTTAATGTATCCAATTAAAGTATGGGTTCTATATGTGTAGAGACCAAGTCCAAATCCTAATTCTATGATGATCCAAATTAGGTCAAAAGGCATCGCTATATAAATACGGTTATGGTCTCCAAATCACACGGATCTTTTGCTCATTCTATTCTGTCTCCTATCGTCATAGAGAATTACGAGCTGCGTGTAGATTTGGAAGACAATAACCGTGAAATTCGTTATTGCATTAACCATGTCTGATTCAGGTACGCTTCCACCATATTTATGTATTTTTTTATGATTTAACATGAAAGATCTGGTGATTTAAAGTAACAAATTTTCCTACAGAGACCCCTATTAGCCAACAGGGAAAATTCCCACTACTCAGAAGAGTTATCACAAAGTGGGACTCATGCAACCATATCACTACCACAAAGGAGAGAACTCCAACATGAGGAAAGTGTGTTCGACTATTTGGGTTGCTCAACCTACAAAGAAAAATTTATTAGATAGGCCCGGTCGAGCAAGTTCCCAAGGTATGCTGAACCAAGGCAACAGCTAGATGATCTCGAAAGGAAGGAAAATAGGTTGGCTGAGGAATATTTCACTAATATGCATCCCCTTTTCATAGGACATTCTATTTGAGCCTTTGCTAGAAAAACTCAAGATGCTTCAACTAACGATATATTACGGTGAAAGAGACCCTGTGGATCATTTGGACAAATATATTTTATGGATGAGCTCCAAAGAACAAGTAACAAGATCATTTGTCAAGCCTTCCCTAACTTCTAGAGACCACAAGCTAAAAGGAAATTCAAAAAATTGTCTCAAAGGTCCAATCCAAGTTGTAAAGACCTGGCCATAACCATCTTTATCCAATTCATGGGATCCAGAGCTCAGACCACTCGAAAGGAACGCCTGGTTTAACTCAAACAAGAATGAAGTGAGTTCCTCAAAAGGCTCAACAAAGTCAATAAGCAAATCATAGGTGGAAAAAATTTCTAATGATGCCACCATAATGGTTGCCATAACTGGAATAACGTGAAACTAATGATTGGACTAAAATGATTGGTTTTTCCAAAAAAAAAAAAGATCAAAAGATATTCATTACTCACGCTACGATGTGTTGGTTACACTATGCTTGTGGCTGAAACTAATATCCACAAAACCCTCATAGATAACAAAAGCTCTATTATTGAGAACACTAGATTAAATGGACCATATGATAATATCTAAGGCCATTCCAAGATCTACTCCAAGGAACCCATTCTCTATATTTGGCCATCTCCGAACACGCCATCAGCGTTGAACTCATCAAAAGTGAAGATGAAATTCTATCCCATCTCTACTACGTAAGCTTGGCACTCCATGAGATCAAGCTTTGACGCACCCGATGGAAATTAGCATATACTCTAATTATATTTTCAAGAAAATTAAGGTGTGATTAGTAGATCACACTGTAGAAGGGAGCACCTGCTGCTTATGATAAGTACTATAAGAATCGACATTTCAGGGTGACTATTGAAAATAGATAGTATAATTGGATCAATTCGATCTTACTTATAAAGAGCGTCCATAAAGGGTTCAGTACGTGTGGACTTAATCATTGAATTTAGCTCAAAATCCTTAATGATCCTAAGACATTATAATGCTCCTAATAAGCTTTACTTTCAAAGCTTCTACTAACGAGGCAGAATATGAGGTTACAATAGTTGGGCTCAAGATGGCAAATGAACTGAACGTTGATAAAGTCATTGGGTGGACGTGGGTTGGATTGAGTCGATTTTTTCCATCCCAAACCCAACACAACCCAACATGGTCGATTTTATCGAAAATTAACCAAACCCAACCCAATTATTGATTTCAACCCAACTCAACACAAAACTTTCCAAGCTCGATCGATTTGGAGCTTGGATAGGTTTGGGTTGGGTAAGGTTGGGTTGGTCGGTTTGGACTTAGTCCAATTAAAGTTGGATCCGGTGTATTTGCTAAATTTGGATAATTTTTTATAGTTTGAAATCACTTGAAAACCTTCGTTTTTTTTTAAACACAAATATAAGGAATTCTTTCTAAAAATAATGTATAAATAAGTTTAAAATTTATAAATAAAAATTCTTTTTTACAATTTATTTAGAATTCATTCATTTCGTCATCATGTCTTTCATTTTTACTTTATCATCAAATAACATTGCATTTGTATATAGTGTTCATGTAAATCAATCTATGTGAAGAAAATGGACGTTTATAAATTATAAGTCATTCTCTTATCTTTATTATTGTGTCTATTTAAATTTTTTTCATCTTAGATATTAAATTTTGGGATGATTGCAACTGAGGCCCTAAGCCTTTTAAAAAGTTGAAGATTTTTCCTAACCTTTCATTTGTTGCAGCCATCACCCAAATCTTTTAAAACGTTGCGGATGAAGTCCCAATGGGTAGATTACATCCATATTTCTATTAGTTGATTGAAAAATTGGACTTTGACCGCATAATAATCAATTATATAAAGACAAAATGGTAAATTTATATTTTTCACATTAAAAAAACTTAAATAAAAAACAAACAAAAAAAGAAGAAATAAGATAAAAAGGAAAAAAAAAATCTTATTCTCCCTCATCCCCACCCCCAACCCCAACCCCAACCCCTAACCCAAAATAAAAAATTCACCGTCACCGCCACCTTGCCCAAAATCGACCACACTGGCATGACCATCTTCATATATATATAGTGAGATCTGATAAAAGATGAAGAACCAACTAGTGACAAAAATGTATCTGCCTCTCTTTGACGGATGGATCAACTTTTTGTCTCAAGGTCTGGATAATGTTTGCCCACCCTCTTGCAAAGAGGCTTTAAGATTTCAATTACCAACTTTCTCACTTGGAATGACAGCCATTTTTCGATCGAAAATCCCATTTCCAAAATTTTCATCTAGTTCTAACTTTGACCCTTCTCTTATCTCCCCACTTTCTCACATCAAAAAACTTTTTTTCTATAAATGCTTCAGCCAAAATGAAATCCCATTTTTGGATTTTTCACCATTATCCGTTCAAAATTCTATTTTGGAAGAGTTAGTTTTCATTGAAAACCCAGCATTATTTGGCTCGCTTATTGTTAAACTCAATAATTGGACAAGTTTAAGAAGGCTAGTTTTGACTGGAAACAATGTTTTTGGGACAATCCCAAGTGGGTTTTGTTACGTGTTGTCATACTTGGCCAACCTACTTGGGCCTATGGCCCACTCAATCCGAGCCACGTGGCACTCCACCGTCCAGCATCTGTTGGCAATACTATTTGGGGTCAACAGGTTTGGTGAATTAGTTAATCTCGAACAACTTACACTTTCGAGAAACAAGGCTGAATGTTAAATTTCTACAAACATTTTCTAATTCAATGTCCTGGGATGCGGTTGGCTGGCAGAGCTTAATCATTTGAGTGGTTATGGTGCTATGGCCAGCAATGACCGAATAGAGGTTGGGGAGATTTCCACCGATTTTGGGATAGGGGTTGGGGTTAGGGGTTAGGGGTGAGGGTGAGAAAGAATAAGATTTTTTTTTCCTTTTTATTTTGCTTTCTTCTTCTTTTTTTTATTGTTGTTTTTATTTAAGTTTTTTAATGTGAAAAATATAAAGTTACAATTTTGTCTTTTTATAATTGATTGATATGTGGTTAAAGTCCAATTTTTCAGTTAATTAACAGAAATATGGATGAAATCCATCCACTGGAGCTTCATTCATAACGTTTTGAAAGGTTTGGGTGACGGATGCAACAAATAAAAGATTAGGGAAAAAATTACAACTTTTTGAAAGGTTTGAAGCCTCAATTGCAATTATCCCTTAATTTTTTAATTTATCGGGTTGGGTTGGGTCTCGGGTTATGAGACCCAACCCAACCTCACTTCAAATTCAATTTTACAACCCAACCCAAAAAATCGATCCAAACCGATCGGTTTGGTTTAGGTTGGTCGGACTAAGCGGTTTGAGTTGGGTTTTGCCCAGCCTTAGTCATTACATATTGCAAATCCCACTTCATCACCAAATAAAAAGGATCTTACCAGTCGAAGATAGAAATGATAATCTCACATCTCCAAGTGGTGTAAGGGAGTTCGACAAGTTCATGGATGTAGAGGTCAAGAAAATTTCAAGACTTCAAAAAAATCACATAGACGTTGTGGCTTGGTTGGCCACTAGTTAGAGAATGGAAGAGCTGGTGAACATCTACTAAGAAGAATAAGATGGGCAACAATAGAGAAATGTGCAAGCATATTAATGGTTGTAGAGAAGGGACCTATCTTGATGGATAACATCATTCAATATTTGAAGGATGATATGGAGCCATTTGATAATACAATGACATACAATCTAAAAATAAGAGCGACAATGTATACCTTAATCGAATACGTCCTCTATCTATGAAGATTTGCTATCCCGTTCCCAGATATTTGGATAAAGTGGAAGCTTCATATGCACTTAGAGAAGTTTGTAAAGGGACATGCCAAAACCATGCTAGAGACAATCCCTAGCTAACAAAATATTGAGGACACTATTGTCGACCTTGAAAAATGATTCCTTAGATTTTTTTCGTGAAAATGCAACATGTGCCATAGACTCGCACCTATGATCCAATCTCTACCTAAAGAACTAAAGTCAGTGGTGAGTCCGTGACCGTTGCCAAATGGGTAATTGACATGATCGGACACCTGCCCATGAAATAGGAAGCACTAAGTTCACAATAGTGACACTAGATTGCTTTATAAAATGGGTTGATGTTGAACCATTACCAAAAATTACATAACATGAGATGATCCAAATGATTTAATGTATGAATGAAGTTTAGAATACTCTTAGCCTCCGTTTGGGGAGAATTTATAAATGCTTTAATTTATGAACAGATAAAAATTAGTGGTGGATAAGTGTAACTTCATTCTTGATAAGCCTCTTTCCCGGCTTCACAAGGCTGAGTCATTCAGACAACAAATTTATCCATTCTGTTCTTATCCTGCACATTGATTCTCATGAGGCAACCAAAATCTCTTCCTGCATTTGAACTCTCTGATTTCGCTACACAAAGTCAACATACGGATCTCGAAGTCCTCACATAATACTTTACCTATGAATAGGCATTGCATAAAAACGGCTCCGAAAGAAAAAGGTGTGTGTCGTACTCTCGAAGGACTGCTAGTAGTATACTTGAGGGAGGTAAAGATGACATTAAGAGCTTGTTTGGTGGAGATTTTGATAATTGATTTTTTGACCGTTAGAAAATAAAACGGGTCTTACCTGTGAGAGAATAATTAAAAAATGACGACTAGAATAGTGAAATAACAGTCAAAAAATTGATTTTAATTGACTTTTAATCCGTAACAAACAAGCACTAAGTTTTCATGGCCGTTATGGGTTGGGCCACACATGTCCTATAATGGTAATTACAACGGGAAACGTTCGTGGCCATTCTGTTTTATACAAGTTCATCTTTCATTGAATTTGAATTTATAATAGGATCCAGATACCTATTAATATTTGTGAAAAAAATATAATTTTACATTATTATGTGAAATGATTCCATTGGTTCTGATCTTCATCTTATTCTTTTATCAGATAGATTAAAAGGTGTCGATATTTCATGAATCTTAATAAATTAGCGTGAGATTATGATACTTCGGTCAACTGAGGTGAGCTATTTATTTGAGTTTTTTGCCTTACTTAGAGGGGGGGAAATCAACATTTTGGTTATAAATAAATAAGCATATGCAATCAATTTATTAATGGTTTATAAATTCAATTAATGCCATACAATAATTTTAACTGCGTATCATTAAAGTATTCAGACTTTACCTTTCATGAAATTCATGACTATTTCTCTTATTATTTTTTTATTTATATATGTTTCATAAATTTGTGAGACGTAAGATAAATATATCATTAATGTCATGTAATCACTTTTCTATCTCATTCCAAAAAATAATAATAATAGTAATAATCAAAATTTTGGTTATAAATAAATAGGCATATGCAATCAATTTATAAATGGTTTATAAATTCAATTAATGTCAGACATTAATTTTATCTGCATATCATAAAAGTATTCATATTTTACCTTTCATGAAATTCATGACCATTTCTCTTATTATTATTTTTATTTATATATGATTCATAAATTTGTGAGACGACGAAGGATAAATATATCATTAATGTCATGTAACGACTTTTCTATCTCATTCAAAAAATAATAAAAATCAACATTTTGGTTATAAACAAATAGGCATATGCAATCAATTTATAAATGGTTTATAAATTCAATTAATGTCAGACATTAATTTTAACTACATATAATAAAAGTATTCATATTTTACCTTTCATGAAATTCATGACTATTTCTCTCTTATTTATTTATTTATATGTGATTCATAAATTTGTGAGACGACGAAGGATAAATATATCATTAACATTTTAATTATAAATGAATAGGCATATGCAATCAATTTATAAATGGTTTATAAATTCAATTAATGTCAGACATTAATTTTAACTACATATCATAGAAGTATTCATATTTTACCTTTCATGAAATTCATGAATATTTCTCATTTTATTTATTTTTTATTTATATGTGATTCATAAATTTGTAAGACGACAAAGGATAAATATATCATTAATGTCATGGAACCACTTTTCTATCTCATTCAAAAAAAATAAAAAAAAATTAACATTTTGTTTATAAATATATAGGCATATGCAATCAATTTATAAATGATTTATAAATTCAATTAATGTCAGACATTAACTTTAACTACATATCATAAAAGTATTCATATTTTACCTTTCATGAAATTCATGACTATTTCTCTTTTATTTATTTATTTATATGTGATTCATAAATTTGTGAGATGATAAAGGATAAATATACCATTAATGTCATGTAACCACCATTAATATTAGTGTCATGTAACCACTTTTCTATCTCATTCAAAAAATAAAAATAAAAATAAAAATCAACATTTTGGTTATAAATAAATAGGCATATGCAATCAATTTATAAATGGTTTATAAATTCAATTAATGTCAGACATTAATTTTAACTACATATCATAAAAGTATTCATATTTTACCTTTCATGAAATTCATGACTATTTCTCTTTTATTTATTTATTTATATGTGATTCATAAATTTGTGAGACGACAAAGGATGCATATATCATTAATGTTATGTGACCACCATTAATGTCATGGAACCACTTTTCTATATCATTCAAAAAAAATAATAATAATAAATAAAAATCAACATTTTGTTTATAAATAAATAGGCATATGCAATCAATTTATAAATGGTTTATAAATTCAATTAATGTCAAACATTAATTTTAACTACATATCATAAAAGTATTCATATTTTACCTTTCATGAAATTCATGACTATTTCTCTTATTATTATTTTTTATTTATATATGATTCATAAATTTGTGAGACGATGAAGGATAAATATATCATTAATGTCATGTATCCACCATTAATATTAATGTCATGTAACCACTTTTCTATCTCATTCAAAAAATAATAAAATAATAAAAATCAACATTTTGGTTATAAATAAATAGGCATATGCAATCAATTTATAAATGCTTTATAAATTCAATTAATGTTAGTATCATAAAAGTATTCATATTTTACCTTTCATGAAATTCATGACTATTTATCTTTTATTTATTTATTTATATGTGATTCATAAATTTGTGAGACGACGAAGGATAAATATATCATTAATGTTATGTAACCACCATTAATGTCATGGAACCACTTTCTTATCTCATTAAAAAAAATTAAAAAAATCAACATTTTGGTTATAAATAAATAGACATATGCAATCAATTTATAAATGGTTTATGAATTCAATTAGTGTCAGACATTAATTTTATCTACATATCATAAAAGTATTCATATTTTACCTTTCATGAAATTCATGACTATTTCTCTTATTATTATTATTATAAGATTCATAAATTTGTGAGGTGATGAAGGATAAATATATCATTAATGTCATGTAACCTGTAACCACTTTTCTATCCCATCCAACTCTGCTTGTCAGAGAGATTAACATCTGTTGACCATGAAAAACTAGTATGCCATAATGGGGGTACATTTTAATATTTTATGATACACAAAATGATTCAAAGTCAACGCCTGACTTGTGCTTCAAAAAGTAAAAAACGTTGTGTCTGAATAAATTACATCGAATCAAAGTTGAAATTCTCTAGTTCACAGGTTAATATGTTACAGTAGGATAGTCGCGTAGGGATGGTAGAATAGAATTAAAAGGTAAAAATTAAAAGAGCTATCAATTTATTTTTTTTTAAATGGGTTAAAATAAAAAATGACATGTTAAAATGTCACTGTCTGATCTACCATTTTGGTTAGTACTTACAAATTTGAAAGACGGTATGAACCTAAATTGGACCGTGATTTAACATGACTTGATTTTAGACCATTACGACCTTGATGAATGCTATTACATATGATTTGTTTATTTTGACACTATCGTTAGGATCAGTTATTTTCATTGTCCACTCAAAATGTATTTAGTAGGATAATTATAACAAGTGGGACCCCAAATTAATGAAACAATTAATTCAAGGGATAAGCATGGTAAGGAAAAATAAATTTTTTTTTTTTTTTTTTAAATATGTTACAATAACACGGCATTTCATTAAAATAAAACCCCATTACAAGCTGGCAACTACTAGTCATTCTGTAAATATTTAACCTTCGCGATTCACTATAAATTTTGTTTTTCCTCCCACAACCATGAGAATACAAGAGACTTTCGCAGAGTTTCGTGCTTCCAAAAACCTCTCTACTACAAGAAAAACATTGATGATGGAGATAAGAAAATGGTTCCTTCTAAAACTACTCAAGTGCCACGACCAGAAAGAATTGATGGAGGCGGTTGTTTGCCACACCACCTCTCCCGAAGTCTTTGGAGGTAATGCCGACATTGGATCTGGCAAGAATAAAGCTTAACCCAAATTTATTTTATAGCAATAGCAAGGGTTAAGCTTTGTTCTTTCCATATTTGATGTCAGCATTCCCTCCTAAGACTCAGGAATCGATGTGGAAACAGTGCTTCGCAAGAACCTACAGTCGTCGCTTCGCTATGAACACAGGGACGGATCCAAACAGTTCGAATTGTGGGGTCAAATTTTTTTTTTTCGAACAACGTATCATGAACAAAAAGGAAAAATCGATTATTTATTGTTCATGTTCGGTGTTTGCATTTTGGGAAGAAATTGATGGATTATACGATATATCTATGGACTAAATAATGGATATGGATCATGTGATATTGATATAGATTTAGGATATGGACATTTTGAGACAGAAAATTAAGTTTTCAGCAAAAAAAAAAAAAAAAATCCAAAAAAATGGGGGGTCATTTGACCCCACGTGACCCCATGTGGATCCACCCTTGTATGGACAAAGCTTGAAGGTTGAAATGTAGGTGCAGCCGCCCAGAAGAATAAATGATTTTGAAGACGAGTAAAAGTCATTTGGGCCAATTTTTATTTTTTTTTAAGTTGTGCGCCTTTTTCTTTTGGGCCTCTTATTAAAAATAAAAATAAAAATAAAAATAAAAATAGACCCAATTACTCAATCCAATGGATTGAAGATGCAAAACCCGCTTGACTTGCTGGTTTTATTCAATTCACAAATCACAGAGATGCCCTCGGCACTTAAAACCCATAATTAAACAATTCCATCCAATTCCAATTTCCAAACCCAATTCTCTGTTGCTAGCACACATGCTAAGCCACTGTGGAGTCGTTGAAGTTGAGCCATCGGCCACTGCATCGCCGGTAACTGATTCCATTCGTAATAGCGGGACGTGAGCGGTGAACCTCTTGTCTCTCTTCAATTATTATTATTATTATTTTATTTTTTTTGTTGTTGTTAGTCTATTTGGTTTATTGATTTATTATTTATAAAATTATGAGTTATCAGTTAAAATAGTCAATTATGATTTATGAATTATGAATTTATGTTTTTATGAGCATTTACTGTGAGTTTGTCTGTGACTTAGTGAGTTGTGAGCCTGCTGATAGTATTTATGAAAATTGTGGGCTTCGTGAATTTGAGAATATGCGATATCATATTCGTGGACTATGAAATTCGTGAAAATTGAGGATTTTCTTAGTATCTGTGGACCTATGGAATCTGTTAGTATTTGTGAAAATTGGTGATTTTGGAAAAGAAACTTGATGATAGTTAATATTTGATTTACGTTTTAGTACATTTATATATTAATTGAATTGTTTAATATTATTTGTTTAAATATTAATAAATGATCTCATTAATGCGACAGTCGACTGGTCAACGATCACCTACCGCTTTCTTGTATCCGCAACTGAATGGAAAGGAATGGCAGCTACCACTTCTTTGCATCTGTGGCTCTAAAATTTTTATGAGTGGAATCATCTTGTTATCTCCATAGCCAATGTTGTTTGTAGGAGCAGCAGAGAGATTCATTGTCAGCTTGGAATGGAACTTATTTAAGAGAAACGTCGTGTTATTATATGTATACAACTAACATTGGTAAATGATTAATTGGTCTACAATTAAAAATATTTACTTATTCAGATGAAGCAATAAATATTTTAGTGTACTACCATTTCTAACTCAAAATTTATGTACTCATAGGTGCCTCGTTTAGCCCCTCAATAACTTTTTCAAGTTTTAATTTTCCCATTCCTTGTATTGCCAAGTAAAAGGTTTATAAGTTTATTTTTTTAACAATAAAAGGTTTTATAAATTTAAGATACTTCCTTTATTAGATAGCCGAATGTTATAACAAAAAAAAATGTAGAATGGCACTAAAAATTGTTGGAATTGGTTCAAAAGTAATTGAACAGTTGGTTAAACATTAAAATCAAAATGAAAATGTGTGATTTCGTGTCATTTTTGATTGAATATTCAGACTTGATTCGATGGTCAAATTACAAAAGTAAATAGATCAATTTATTCTACTCGTCGAGTAGATCGTCGTGGTATATTTGAAATCTTAAAATCAATTCCGGATGAATGGGAAATCTTGGTCCAAATTTGGAAGAATGAAGTATTGCAACTTTTAGAAATGATGCATATTAGAAATGAAGTATTGCAACTTTTCTTGAAAAAATGCTGAATTTAGGGTGTGTCCCTTTACCTACAACCCTTCATCTTCTATATATAGGACTTCTTGGACGTGTATTTCATTATTCCAATTCATTATATAGTTTCATATTATTCATTTCATGTCAAGTTACATAAAATACTTTGTAGAAGTGATTATATCTTGCATCAAAGTCATGTTTATGGTAAAGAGAGAATTTCGTTCGAGTTCGCTGGTCGAAGTCATTTGGAGTGTTCTTATGACTCGATGTGGTCGTTGTATCTTGGGAGATGATCCTCCAAAAATCGTTAGCACCGATACAGGGCAAATTCATCTTAAGGAAACAATGTCAAGCACTTGCCTCGGCCAAATCCATCATTTGCATTTTCTTTCTTCATTTTCTAGTTTCTCTTAATTATGGTTTGATTTCAGAAACTGATTAACATTATTTACAAGTTTGTTCTGCGAAGTTTGATAAAAAGAATAATTTGCTTTCGTTCAAAAATCGAAAAGGATGAATCCATATCCATGCATTCGAATTCGGTAACTATTATTGTTTTGCTCTTCAAATCCATTTCAGTGAGTCGAAATTACATTTTGATTTCGTGATCATAAATAGTATATTTTTGTGAATATAATATGCATAATATCGGTGTAATTATCCCTAACAAAATATTCAGGGGAACATATAATGGTGTGCTTTAAAAATTCTAACTTGGTGATGAGTGAGAAATAAAATTTCACAACTAATATGATACTTTTTCTATACCTTCTTCATATCGATAGCATCATTGTAGAGATGGAATGTTATATTATATAGATATAATTCTCATTGCAAACAATATAGTGTCCAAAAATATGATTACAACTTATGAACATTAAAATATTTTAGCTTAAAAATACACGATGTTACAATTTCGGTTTGATTTAGTGTTTTGACGGTTTTCACTTAATCTTATTGCTAAAAGATATTAAATTAAAGAGAAAAAAAGAAACTAAAGTCTTAATGCGACAAACTTGTAAGTACGGTCCAATATTGATTACAAAGCTTGCTATTATTACAAGATGCATTGAATATTTTGGCTAATATAGAGAGCTGAGAAAATTGGAGCACATCAAATCAAACATGATTATATGAAATAAGTATAATTATATTCTAAAAGAACCAAAATTGTTGTTAAAATTAATTAAAGAATGCTGAAAGTAATTGTCCTCAAACCTATGCGTACACATAGTATAAATATTTCTCCACCGGACAACTTTCAATATTTTGAACATATCTTCTTCTCTCAATGTCCAATTGAGGTGATTCAAGTTGTATCGAAAAGCTATCTCAAAGTGCTACAACTTTTATTCAGATGTTATCTTCCAATTCGATTGTTTGACATGTAAAAAATGGGTCCCAATGTGAGGCTAAAAATCGATGCGTAACTTTTTCGACTGAGAATTGATGTGTGATCATACTTTGAAGATATTTCGTCCCTTTGACTCTTTTCTCATTCGCTTGACCTCTAACACTTTCAAATTTTCATCATAAGGTTAAGCACAAGTTTGAAGTACTTGCACTTTAGTCCCTGAACTTTCACTTTCCTCTATTTTGGTCATTTTTCGTTCTTTTCTCCTAATTTTCACCATATTCATTCATTTGCAACCTAAATCAAAATTTAAGGGTATTTAGTGCATTTAGGCATCAATAAACCATGCAAATGCAAGTATAAATGAAGAATTACTTAACAAATTTGTGATATTATCAGGGATTGAAAAGTTAGGGATCAGTGCTCCTACAAATGAGAGGTTAGACTAAAATTGCAATAATCTTAAAAGTTCGGGACCATACTACAATTATCCCTTTTTTGTTGGAACTAGTGAGTACTTTTTGAAAAATTTGAATAATGACTTCAATCACTTGTTTAGCCCTCATTTGTTTCTCATTTTTCTAAAAATGAGAAGGAAAATATATAGTCGTTATTAAATCCACATAAAATATATAAAGTTAAATATGGTGGATTGATGTGATGGATAATAGTCATATTTCTCATTTTTGTGGCCAAATAATAAGAATCAAACGAGCCCTTAATTTTATTTTATTTTTTTGCTTATTTAAAGAGTGCCAAATTTGTGATTTTACAAAATTTCAAAGGAGGAAATGGACAACAAAGACAATTTTTGCAATATTCTTTTGGCCCTTGTTTGAACCTCATTCTTTGGAAAAAAATGAATTTTTCAACAGTCTTTTAATATCATTTCAACCACACATCCTTCAATAAAATAATATTACCGCAAATTCAAAACTTTTCTTTATTTTTTTAAACACATTTTCTATCAATACACTATTCAAAAATTCATTCTTTTCCCTGAAATGGGGCTCAAACAAGGATTTAAACTAAGGATGAAATGCGTCAAATCGAAAAGATTGAGATGATTTATGAAAAAAATGATGCGACATTTTGCATCGATTTTGCCCCTTATTTAGGCTTTACTATAATGTGTTTTTTGAAAAAATATATTTTGAAATAATGATTTCTTTTTACAGAATATATGATTAACAATAAGGAAAAATTTTAAATTCATATGTAACATTATTTTACGAAAGAATGTGAAATTGAAAATGAGTTTTAAAAAAATGTAATTAAAAAAAAAAAAAAAAGGGCCAAAACAGGGGCTTCCTTTTACACTACATAAATGGTATTTATATTGTTAGAACAATTTTTATTTTATATATTACATTTTAACTACGGTTTTGCTCCTCAATCTTTACTAATTGTTTCAATTATTTCCTTAACTTCTTTAATTCGAATTATGATCTTCAACCTTTAATTAATTAGTATGACTCATTCTTGATGATGATTTATGTTAAAATATTTTATTTCATGATTTAAAATGAGAGAAAAATGATTTTTGGGTTTATCTATTTATTTTTAAAAAATATTGTTGACATTCAAAAATGGCACCAACAGATGCCAGGTCTACACGCATCCACGTGAGCAAATTTCGATGTGTTAAGATTGCTTGTTTGATTAGGCGGTGAAATTGAATGCGGAGGATACACCATCGATGTGCGATTAAATAATTCGGACGCCTGTTAAAGTGATCAGAAAACTTGAAGATGTGCGAATATAATTTCACCTTGACATAGTTGGACCAGTCACATGTGAATAGAAAGGAAAAGAAAACGAATAAGAGATTTAATGGCTTGAAATGTATGGAGTAGTATTTATTCCCTCCTAAAAAATGTGCCAAAAATTAATATATCCGTTCCTTATTCTTTTTTATATAGGTGTTGCTTCTTTTGTACCATACGCCTCCCTTTCTTTCTTTCAAAGAGGAGGGTATATATAAAGTTTGGGGAAGATGTGGTGACTGTTGGATCTGAATCACGTGCCCTTGGCTAATCAGTTTTTCATAAAGATATTCGTCAAGTCAACAGATGTGACAACCTCCTCATCTCTCAGAACTTCAGCCTCGCTTTGAGACCTCGACAAGTCGTGAACATCAGTACTTCGGCATAATCCTTTCTTCAGGGCTTAGGCATGTATCTGGTAAAGTGGTACCTTGGTCAGAACAAGGTTTTGGACTTCCGTAGTCTTCGTAACCTTGTTACTTCGTTTTTTCATATGTTTGGACTGACTATTCGGATGATGTCAATGAAGCTTCCACGTGTTACTTGTGATGGCTTAAGTTCATACGGGGAGTAACAAATTAATATGGGGTGTAACAAATATCATTTGAAAAAAATATGTTGATTTACACCATTTTAAAGACCTTTGGACATAAAAATATTGTCAAATACAAAATGTTTTAAATATAAAAAATTGTTAGAATATAAGTATTATAAAAAGCAAAGATTAAAAATTTGAAGGCCCTATTTGGTACCCATTTTTGTAAGAATAAAAATGAAAAATATAGTTGTTACGGATCCATACAAGAGATTAAAAAAAGTCAAATATAGTGGTTTGATGTAATGGATAACGATCATATTTTTTCATTTTTATAGCCAAAAATGGAAATCAAACGGGTGTTAAATATAATTACGATATGAAGTAGGAAATGAAATTTGTGATGTTAATATAAATAATAACGTTATTTGTACAAGCAAGGACAAAAGACAGAAAAGATGAAAGAACCCTCATTCTTTCAGTACAAAAAACTGATTTTCCCTTCAGTCGTGCTATAGTACTTGCGAGAATAACCGCGGGATTGACACATTACACACAAATGGACGTCGAAATTATTTTATTCATGGAGGACCTACGCCGAGCGAGGTCGTTTGGAATTTTCCGTTGAGAAAATTACCTAAAATATCCATTTTGACATAGTCATTTGCAAAAATGTCCAAAATTTTCTCAATGTCCATTTTTCAATTATTTGAACGAGAATACTCCTACTTGCAATTCTAAACTAGTATTCAAATTTTGTCTCATCATGAAGAATTGTGTTAGCCAATAAAATAGGGACACATAATCTATACTACTTGTTTCAAAAAGTACAAATATCAATCACATTAAGTATGTTTGTCGGGTCGTTTGAAATGAAAAATGGGTTGGGTCCATCTATGAATCAAACCCGTATGAAAACATAAAACCCTATTCCCATTCTTCATTCAATTTGCATCGAAAAGTGAAATCCTCCCTCTCAGCTTAAAAACCCAGAAATACAAGGCTAAAATTTACTAATTTAATTGGAAGTGATGAGCCGCCGCACCTTTAACATTTTCGTTCATTCCCAAATTGTTCTCCTAATTGTGAGCTGACAAAGATTTTTCCGTCTGCCTTCCTTCAATAAGGTAACCTTACATATATACATCTATTTCCTTTTTTTATTTTATTGTTTGTTGTTTTAATTTTAATATGTATTTCATCTGATTTAATTTTACAATGTTGTATTTAATTTTTGAAAGTTGTAAAAATTAGTTAGGGTTTAGTAGGTTTCTCATTATTATGTTTTATATATGTGTATATATGTTAATTAATTAGCTCAAAAGTTGGTATATAAACTTAATTTCCTATGCGTATATGTAGTCCAATAAATTCCTCCTGTGCGTGTATATATCTCTCCTCCAGCTGCTTCGTTTTTTTATATATATGTATAGATAATAAAGGCACCTGACAATTCTATGCGTATATATTGTCTCTCCCTAAATAGCTAACGGCAGCAACATTCTCCGTTTTCTTCTTCTTTTGCTCAGTTTCTACATGTATATTTATATAAAATAACAGCAGCCTACCAATATTAAGGGGACTCTATGTATACATGTAATCCTCATTTTTCAGCCTCCAATGTGTGTGTAAAAAAGTGTAATATTAGCTGTCCCCTCTTTTTTCTGTAGGCACGTCTATGTAATATATTCTTGGCTGCCTCCAAGTACGTGTGTAAAGTATATTATGTGGGTTGCCTTCCTTTTTTCCCTCCAACATGTACATGTTTATGCATCACTTTAACCTAGTCAAAATTTTTTACTCCAATTCGAAGCCATTAATTTCGCCTCATATAGACATGCATAGATTATTTAGTGGACGAATTAATTTCTCTTCTCATAAGATTCATTTTTAGTTGGGGTTTAAACCATTACATCAAATTAAAAGTGAATAACATTATTTTGTGCAAGCACAGATTCATAATTTTATGATGCAGTTGCACTATTAATGTGTAGATCAGTTTGTGCACGATGAGAAAATAATTTTGGATACATGAGAATAGCTATCTTATCCTTATTTTCAAGTTGAAAGCTTAATAGGTAGAAAATGAATGAGTTGTAAACATTACTATTCACTTTTTCTGTTACACACATACACATGAATAGAGCATACGTCTACAAACTGTTCCCTTACTATTTTTAAAAGAAAACTATATTTGAAATTGAACTTTGTGATTACGCATTAAATACTAATGTATTCATAGATCTTAATCATCATTGCAAAGGTAGTTCTAATTTCATGTATTATATTCCGTTGAATTTGTATACTATGATTTTTGGGTACTTATTCAATTAGATAGCAGCATCTTCAATGGTTACTTGATTTTTATTTTTTTCTTGTTACCTTTTCTTAGTTTTTTTTTGTTCGTACGTTCTCCTAATACTTTTTTATGTATTTTTTGTGATTTGTAGATGATTTCCTCACACCGATACAAAGTACTGGAGAAGGAGCGCGTCCTGTCGGAGGTTTCACAGGTCAGCAATTCAAAATACACAACAGTTGTCCTCGACAAAATCAATGCACAACAAAAGCATATATTTGAGGAAAGTTGCATAGGACATGTTGCCAAATTGTCCGAACTAAACTATCTGGGCAATTAATTCACGAAATGGTAAATTGATCGGTGTTTTCTAACAAAAATTTAGAGGTTTGATTCAAGGTGAACCAAAGGTTTGATTCAAAGAATTGAATGCGAGATTTGCTAGTTTGGAAAATGATATGGGGGCCCAGGTGCACGGTTTGAGACAACATGTGATCGATGAGGTCAATGTGATCCGATGTAGGCTTGAAGAAGAGGCTACTAACATTGGGAGACACAATATCGTTGGCAAGTATGGTATATTTTAGGACTATTGCGGTGAAGATATGCCCTACCATGATGGTTACAATCACAATTTGATGACACATACGGAAGTGGACGCACAACATTCAAAAGATGCAACCTAAGCAGTTGGCTGCCAGACCGATGATGTGTTCAGAATGTCGACAGCTAGGGGTTAGATTCAAAAGGTCGATTGATGTTGCTACAGAGAGTGTAACAAAGGCCACAAACACTGTACCTACAGTTATTATCTCCATTGATGCTCCGTCGATTGATGATGCCATCCTCCCTAAATCGTTGAAGATTGCTGATCCCCCGTACGTAGACCTTGATCATTGAAACTGAAGATGCCTAGTGTAAACACTAACACACCATTCACATGATCTGATAGCAAGAGAGGTAAAAAGGATGTGTAGTATGTGTACACTACAATTCTCGTATTTTTGTTCATGGTAAGGATTAGCTGTCCAACATTTTGTGGATGCAAACTTGTGATTTATATATTAGTGGCATGTGCGGAAGGTTGTATGTTGAAAATAGTTTATAACTTTATTATTTCCCATTGTGGATTTATATTATGCACTAGTAAATATTTAGACTATTCGGCATTGCAAAGAACATATGTTTTTCAGTCGGAAAAACAATATAGACTGCACTTGGTTGTAATGACTTCGGTTGCTATTTAATATCTTAGCATCTTTGTTTTGATTGTGTTGCCTCAGCTATTGTGAAGCAATAACCATTTTCCACGTGGTTGTACATGATTTGTAAATATTCTTGATGGAGATTCATATGTTGGTAGATAGTGAAAATGTTTTACTGGCATGTTCTGTTCGATTAGGTGACTGTTAATTAGATTTCACAAACGGTTGCCATGTACCGTATTCATTGTTGTATTTTTTTCTTTTCATAGTCAAACTATTATTCTAGACAAATGAAATTTCAAGTATCGAGAAATGCAGGTATTTAATATCGAGAACTACACGTCAAATGTCAAGATTCTAATGAAATGTTGAGAAATAATATAGTTCGGTTGAAATGTCGTTCTATACAAATGTAACGTCGAGTGTCGAGATTGACAAACATTTGATGTCGAGAACTACATGTCAAATGTTAAGAAATGAATGAAATGTCGAGAAATATCTTACTTCAATATAAACGTTAGCGCCACATGTATTTTTTTTAGAACATAAAAATTCGCTACTCATTAATTCAATTAGCTTCAATAATATGTGAACATTTATGAACATGTGTGTAATTATGTATGTGAAATTAATTTAAAGAATTAAAAGAAAATATAAATTATGTATTTTAAAGCCCTTACCAATAACAATAGATGAAAAAATATTTCATTCCTTATCCTACTCAAACTTTTGCCAAGATGCAAGGAAAATTTGATTAACTCGGTTAGCTTTAATAAATTTTAAAAATTTGTGAAACCTTTTTTTATCGGTAAATGTAAAAATTTATTGATAAGAACTTCAGTAAAAGTTACTGGACAAGATAAATAGAGATTCATATAAATATTGATGAAGTTTGAACTAAAAAAAGTATTATTTATATCATAAAACGAAAAGAATTAGAAATAATTTTAAATCGAAAAAAATTTATTTACAATATGAACAAAAAAGAAATTTTAAAACAATTTTATAAAACGTATAATAAATTAACCAAAAGAAAATTACGGAAATTAAATAAAGAACATATAAATAATATTTAATTGAAATTGAAAAAAGTAAATTATCATAAAGAGAAAAGAATAAAAAATTATTAATTGAAAAAAAAATTATTTTTGATATAAACAAAAATAAATAAATAAATAAGAAATAGAGTTAACACAGAGAGATTTCTCTGTGTTATGGAGCATAACACTCTGAAATTTTCTCCATAACACGGAGACGTTATGGAGAAGATTTTCTCTCTTCCTATTTTAATTTTTTTAATTTGTTTTGCTTGTATTATAATTTTTTTGGATTAATTTTTTTTTAATTCTTTTCTCTTTATGATAAAACTTAAGGGGTTGTTCTCTTTGTATTTCAATTTTTTAATTTTGAGTTTTGTATTTTGAGTGTCTATTTTGAAATTATTGAAAATATGTTATTTTTATCATTCTGAAAAACTATTTTGCTAAACATAAAATTGAAAAACGAGTTTACATTGAAATCTTGAAAGTATTTTATTCAAGAGACCTGATTATTCAATAAATTTTAATAGCTTAATGTTAATATAGTATTAAATAACATATAAATTTTAAAGTTAGTAAAAAAAAAAAAAAGGATATGAATTTTTTCGTGTCTCCATCACACAGAGTTGTGATGGAGAGATTTCTCATTTGCAAATAGTTTTTGTGATGGAGAGATTGTCTTTCCGTCACACACAGAGTTTAATTTCTTTCCTTTTTTTCCTCTTGTTTTTAATTTTGACTGTTTTCCGTATTTTCAATTTTTCCTGTATTTTGTATTGGAAATATTCAAAACGTCAAATATGACGTTTACAGTTTTCAGTACATTTTTTTTTGTTTTCAAACATTCATTTTCGAAAATGAGAAAGAGAACGCGTTTCACTGTTTTAAAAAATTGAAAATAGGAAAACTACATGAAAATAGCGAAGAAAACTAATTTTTTCAATTTTAATTAATAATATTTATATATTATTTATTTAATTTTCTTAACTTTCTTTTGTTTAATTTGTTTTACTTTTATTATTATTTTTTAAATGTCAAGAAATGTACAGAACTCTAGGATTAAATGAAATCTCGAGAATAGATATATAAAATGTCAACTGTCGAGTTATATAGTTTATAAACATCGATAAAGACATTTCAAATGTCGAGAACATGATGAAATATTAAGAAATACATGAAATATCGAGATAAACACGGTCAAAATGTGGGAGTTGGTTTGAGTTCTTTTAATGCAATTACACCTTTAACTATGCTTTACACTCATATTCAATATCACGTCGAACAACAACTGATGTTGTTCCGTTGCCTAACCACTTCCACTCGTCGTCAATACTGACGAATATACCACCGTAGGAGACAACAAATCTTATAACATCAACCATAGCTATGTCGTAAACAAAAAATAGTATCAGCTAATAACGAATACTTCAAACGAATATGCTAATTATCCGCAAGCAATATACAAAAAATGTTCCATAATTTCATCATGGTACCTGTAATGTTACTATCGACATTATCAAATGTAGAGATTGACGTTAAAAGTAACATTCTTGACGTTTGTAATTGTCGAGAACAATATTTCAAGTATCATTCTCGACGTTCGTAAAATGTCAAGAGTGACATGACAGATTCCACTTCACCATATGTATTTATCATCTTCTTCATCTTCAACTACCATTTTTATAAATAATTTAAATTTATACTATCATTAATGACATTTTAATTACAGAAGTACTTTAAATTATTATCTAACTAAGTAATGTAAGAAGGTTATGACAAATATCTACTACTTGTTTGGACAATCTACCACATTGAAATCAAATATATAACAACTACTGTACACCACTTCTCAATAAACATCAAATATCAAAGGAAAATACCTTCTGGCCAGAAATGAGAAGAGCCTAATTAACTTCAAATTCCGATGACATTAAATTTATAAACATGAAAAAATTATTTCTTCTTTTGAAGTAAAAATCATAGATTTCTTTTGGCTGTCAATGCTTGCTATTTCACGTTCTTCAATTTTTCTAAAATAATTTGTTAACATCTAAAAAAAAATACAGACAAGTGGACAAGCATAGGTAATAGCAACAATTATCGTGGCTTTTCGTGAAAGTCATTGCTCTTCTCAAGATCGGTGTCAATTTGCAAAAGAAAAGTTGAGAATTATTTATTCTTTCAATAAGGGTAAAATAGAGAATTTAAGGGTCCGTTTGATTGCAAAGGTGGAATTTGGGTGGAAAAAAATGAATTCCAAGGAATTGAATTGATGAGAAATTATTTTCCTGCGAATTGTAAATTATTGTGTTTGATTGATATAATTTTTCACGTGAAAAATATTGAAATAAAAGTATTTTTTGGTGTTCATTTGACTTTATTTTACATAAAAATTGTCAATTAAAGGTATAGAATTTACTGGTATTGGGGATGAAATTTGTTTCCATTGCAAAAAAATTTAAAAATAAAAAATTCTAAAAATATCTATATTTTGATGTTCGTTTGACTTTGTTTTACTTGAAAATTGTCAATTAAAGGGAAATATTTTTTTATAATAATTTTTAGAATTTGTTAAATTTGCCAACAAAAAAAAAAAAAAGAAAAAAAATTACATATTTGCTACAGTAATCAGGAAAATCAATTCCCACCAACTAAAAAGCTAGAAAATTCCAAGGTCCAAGAAAAAATGGAACTTCAATTCCATGAAAAAAACCATATCAAACATTTGAAAGTCGGAAAATGAAATCCATTTTCCATGGAAAAGATTTGCCAATCAAACATGGCTTAATATCAAATTTGACCATTTTTGTAAAAGTTATCAAAAGTAGATATTCTTAAATTGACATATATGAAAGGGAAAATTCCAGCAGCGATACCAAACCTATCGTTTATTAGCAGACTTTACCCAAACCTTTAGTTTGTGCCAACGTGAGTACCAAATCTTTAAAAAACTTGCACTCGAAGTCCAAATGGATGATTTCTGTTAATTTGACTATTGGTTGACCCAATAAATTGACTTTGACCAATTTTAGAAAGGGTAAAATTGTAACTTTGAATTAAACTTAAAAAAAAAAAAAAGAAAAACGAAAAATTAAAAGCATATAACTGATCATCTTTTCTTTTCTTTTCCACCCCCACCTCCACCCGCACTCCCCATACGATACCACTGTGGAGACACGGCAAGGCTGAAATCCCCGATGGTAACTAAACATTTGCAAACTTTACCTGCATCGAAGGTGAGCTAGTTCTTCCTACTGTTGTGGCCATCCATACTGCTGGTTCTTCCTACTGTTGCGATTTTTCCTACGGTTGCGGTTCTTAAAATTTACAATCTCGAGTTACTGTTGTGGCCATCCATACAGCAGGTTTCGGTTACTGTCCGCAGCATTCGAGCCACAGCTAACAACTCCATATTATCCACTCAGGGGATAATTTGGAGCTCCATATCCACCAGCAGCTCCTTGCAGACCATTTGAAGCACCTGGATATGGTGCTCCTCGACCTTGAGGTGAATACTATCCACTATTATAATCCCCAGTTTGTCCCCTACGATCTTGATAATACTCACTCGGGTGGGTTTTGTTTTGGAGTGAGGTAGGGTTAGGGTTAGGGTTAGGGTGGGGGTGGGAAAGAGAAGAAGAACAGTTATATGCTTTTAATTTTTTGTTTTTTGTTTTTCTTGTTTTTTAATTTTTAAGTTTAATTCAAAGTCACAATTTTACCCATTCTAAAATTGGTTAAAGTCAATTTATTGGGTCAACTAACGGTCAAACTAATAGAAATTATTCATTTGGACTTCAGATGCAAGTTTTTTAAATACAATGGTACAAATTAAAAATTTGAGCAAAATCTAATAATAAACGATAAATTTGATACTGCTGCTGCAATTTTCCCTATATCAAATTAGACATTTTTGCAAATACCTTTTTACTTTTCACTTTAACATTCCCCTTAACGCTCACTTCGCCACTCAGTCTCTCTCTCTCCTCTCTCTCTCTCTCTCAATGCGAGGTAAGTATGGTACTGTAGTCCTCTGTGGCTCTGTAAATACCAAAAGCTCCTAACCTAACTTAAAAAATCGAAAAAAATTTTAAAAAAAATTGAGAAATCAAAATGGCGTCTGCTAAGGGCAAGGAGAAGGTGACGGATGGAGGTAAGGGGAAAAGGAAATGGAGCGGTGCAGGTGGAGGAGACAACGACAAGACGGGACAGAAGCGAAAGAATCGCGGTGTGGTCCAGTTCTTCGACGATCGGGCGTACGAGGTCGGCGAGGACGATGACGAGGACTCTAGCGACGATTCCATGCTTGATTATGGTAATTAGGGTTTTCTTTCCTATTTACTTTTTTATTCACTTTGGGTTTATTTGCTTAAATATTTGAGGGTGGAATAGTATTTGTGCTTATAAATCCATTTGGGGGTGTGTTGGGGTGGGTATGTTGGGTACTACATTCGTCATTGAGTGATTAAGTTGTTTTTTAGGGGTAAATAAACGGAAATTTTATGATGTTTTGATTTTTGTTGCGTTTTCAGAGGTTTTTGTTTATTGTTTTTCATTTTTGTATGTTATAACTTTGGGATTATTTGATTAAATATTTAAAGGTGGATGAATGATTTCTGTAAATAAACCCAAATTTTGTTGTTCTTTTTTTTTTTTTTTTTAATGAATTTCTGCACGAAGGTTTAGAGGATTTACATGCATCTATATACTTATTTTTTGGTTATAAATTCAAATTTTATTTTATTTTATTTTTCCAATTGTAGTTACGCACATGTCGTTATAAAAGTACCCACTGACGTTCTGAATCTTTTGTCCCCGCTTTCAAAATTTAAATTCGACTTTTTCCACCTTCATGGGTCTAGTGTTTATGCTTCATGTCTATTTTAATTTTTAAGTGTTTCTTTCATTTTTCTGATGTGAATAAACTTTATATTTGTGGTATCATTCTGTCTGTGTTGTTAGTTTTCTGTTTTACTTAATGGTTTGATTCTAAGAGGAATTTCATTTTTTAGAACAAATCGTCTCCTTAAGTTACCTGTGTTTGTTGCCTCTCATTGCTTGTTTATTTAGTTTTTAATTTTATGTTCACCTACGATTATTTTTCCATTCTCATCTTTGCATTTTGAATGTCTTGGTTAAATATCCACCTTTAAAAAGGAATTGATGGTTTTTCGTTATTTCCATAATTTCACTTTGTAAAGTCAATGACCTCTTGGAAGGAAAAAATCTTAGTTCTTCTGCATTAACAATTTTGTTCTGATTTTTATATACTGCACTGTCTAAAGATCTAGAGATACATTTTCAATGTAGTGTTAATGATACCTAATACATTTTAAAGTAGGGTTTCTGTTGATTTTACTTGATATGCAGTATTTTTTGTAGGTAACTTTTAAATCAGTAATTAACTTTTTTCTCCAACTGGATCAGATTACGAGGAAGAAGAATTTGCCATTGAAGGCGAAGTCAAGAATGAACCTGGCAAACCTCCTCAATATCCTTGTTTTCCCAAGGAGGAGGAGATGAGCGAGGAAGAGCTTGAAAGAATGCTGGAGGAGCGATATAAGACAGGATCTACTTTTGTTACATATGCAGAAGATGGCTATGAACATAAAAGATCAACAGATAGGGACATATATCTGCCATCTGCCAAGGACCCGACAATCTGGAAAGTCAAATGCATGGTGTGTTTTCTAAACTTCTGGATTATTTTTCTGTGCGGCTTCAGAATCTTGTTGCTGTGCCAAAATTCTATGAATTTTTTGTTCCTGAGCAAGTTTCTGTCTTAGGTTGGTCGTGAGAGGCATTCAGCTTTCTGCCTGATGCAAAAATTTGCGGACTTGAATTATTTGGGTACTAAGCTTCAGATAATATCCGCAATTGCAGTTGACCATGTGAAGGGTTTTATTTATATTGAAGCTGACAAGCAGTATGATATTAATGAGGTATTTATCTTGCTCGTCTGTAGAATCATTTTTTTTAATTTAGGTGGTAATTATTTTATTTCAGTTCTTGGTCATCCGGTGGTTCCTTCTGCTAATAAAGTATATGTTAACCTTATAATTTATGAATACAGGCATGTAAAGGACTTTGCACTGTTTATCCAAGCCGAGTTGCCCGAGTTCCGCCCAACGAAATCCATCATTTGCTCTCCGTCAGGAGCAAGCCCAATGCAATATCTGAGGGCATGTGGGCCCGTGTAAAGAATGGAAAATATAAGGGTGATCTTGCACAGGTATAATCTTACTCATGTATCAAAATATTAGTCATAATCCATATTTATTTTTTGTACATTTTCACTTCGCTAATCAATTGCTTTGAGGTTTTTTTCTTTGGCAAAGAACCTATTAGCTTATCTTTGTTAACTGTTTCAATTATGCTCGTACTTCTAGGTTGTAGCTGTGAATGATGCAAGGAAGAAAGTTACTGTAAAGCTGATTCCAAGGATAGACTTGCGAGCGATGGCAGAAAAATTTGTAAGATGATTTATACCCAACTTGCTTTTAATGTGAATATAAATATATTAAATCTCTCCTTGAAACATATGCGGGTTATATATATTTTGAGCAGGAAATTCTTTAAGTATGAGGTAAACCTTAAAATCAAAGCGAAGTACAGAAATAAAATGAAATGTGATTATAGTTTTCAGCATGTTTATGAAGAGAACCTTTTTACACACGCAGTTTGGCACAATAATCACGGTTTTTTTTCCCATTTCTTTTAGAATAGTTTCTTTGGAATCGATTGTGCTTGTGGTTTAGCTGTAGTTTTCATGGTGATGCTCTGTTTAAATGCTCTTACCCCTTTATTCGTTCACAAGTTCCTACGCATTTTTCCTTGATCCAAATCATTTATTATGCAATTCAAATATATTATCGAGATATTTATGTCTGCTTTTTAAACAAAATATGTCAAGGATTTCCTCTAACAACAGCTACCTTAGTTACTAGTTTTGATGTTGCTTCTGATTTCTAATAAATTTTTTATTGATTCATGTTTTATATTTTTTTTACAGGGCGGTGGAGTTCCTGCTAAAAGGACAGCCATCCCAGCAGCACGACTGATCAGCTCTAGCGAGCTTGAGTAACTTGCATTCTCCCATTTGTTATTTTCCGTCTCCCGTTCGTTATTTTTAATTTCATGGTTCTGTTGCTCATTATATGTATTCATGTTAAACTTGTAGGGAGTTCCGTCCTCTCATTCAATACCGTAGGGATCGTGACACTAACCAGATGTTTGAGATTCTTGACGGGATGTTGCTGAAGGATGGTTATTTATACAAAAAAGTGTCTATTGACTCACTGAGTTTGTGGGGTGTAATGCCCACTGATGATGAACTCCTGAAGTTTGAGCCTTCAAAAAATGATGAATCTAATGATGGACAGTGGCTTTCCCAACTTTTTGGCGAACAAAAGAAGAAGCATGTTCAGGCCATAAAGAAGGACAAAGGGGGTGGTAAAGAAGGTGGTAAAGAAGGTGGCTCTTGTAGCTCTACAATGGAAAATAATTTTGAAATGCATGATCTAGTCTTCTTTGGGTAAGCCTTTATTTGTCATGATATTTTGGGATGAAGACAACTCAAATCTGACATGCTTTGTTCGTCTAATTTGCACGCAGTCGGAAGGATTTTGGTGTTGTCATTGGCACAGAGAAGGATGACAGTGTAAAGGTATAAACACCTCATAATTAATAATCTTCATTCCTGTGTTATGTCAAATCATTTCCTTCGATTGATCATCTTTTGGTAATAGGTCATTAAAGAAGGCTCAGAAGGACCATCAGTTGTAACTGTCAAACAGCGTGAGCTAAAGAGTGCGTCTTTTGACAAAAAATTGTTCACCGTTTTGGATCAACATTCAAAAACCATATCAATTAATGACGTAGTCAGGGTTTTGGATGGTCCATTGAAGGTCCGCTTGTAAATTTATATTAGAAGCTTCTAGTAATTATATATCTTCGTTTTTTGAAGCTAATGCGCACAGGTATATTGACATTGCAGGATAAACAAGGATCTGTTAAAAAAATCTACAAAGGGATACTATTTTTGTGTGATGAAAGTGAACAGGAGCATAATGGCTATATCTGTGTTAAAGCACAGTTATGTGAGAAAATAAATATTTCTGGTGATGCATCTAAGGAGAAGGTTTGTATGTTTGGGACCAGAAGAACATGAGTTTTTTCCTTTCTCAACTGACCTTATATTATTTTCTGAAACAGTTTTAAACGGTTTTGTCCAAATCTAACTTATAGTTGCATTTCTTAATTTGCATCAGGGTAGCGAGGCAGGTGGTCCTTCAGGATTTGAGGATTTGCCATCATCGCCTAAATCCCCCCCGTCTCCTAAAAATTCTTGGCAAGAGAGGGATAATAAAGACAACTGTATGTTTTTGAGTTCGCATTGTATCTATTCAATAGATGTGCTATTAAAGTTCTAACTTCATTTACCCTGTTTAATGTGTTATTGTAACTGCAGGTAATCGTGAAGATAGCGGAATGTTCTCTGTTGGTCAGTTATTAAGAATCCGACTGGGCCCTTTAAAGGGATACCTTTGTCGGGTGTTAGCTGTTCGTCGTTCTGAGGTCACAGTAAAGCTGGATTCTCAGCACAAAATTCTAACAGGTTTGATGGATAAAACCTGATCCTCTTTTGGCGTTGCATGACTGGTTAAATATTCTGATGTGTTCTTGTAGTGAAATGTGAGCATCTGTCTGAGGTTCGTGGAAGAAATCCTGTCATATCTCAGGGGTAAGTGAAGATACTATTACAAACTTATATTTTTCTCCTGAAAATTTGTTGTTCTATATAGTCATGATAGTTTCTGACTCACCCTGATCTCCTCGCCATTTACATATTTCTTCAGGGAGAGCTTGCAAGACGCTTCTACAGGTAGGAATCTGACGTATGGTTTTGAATTACTTTTCTTGTCTTCCTTTTCTTTTCTTTTAATAATAATATCTTTCCCACCCACCCTTGGTTTATTTGTTCTTTGCATTTAAATGCTTATTTACCTTGAAGATTGGAAGGATGGGACAGCTTTGTCAACAGATGGTGAAAATTGGAATGCAGGAGGATTATCTACAGACAGGTTTTACTTGTTCTGATGCCCCTTTTTAATTTATTTTCAATCTTACCATCTTTATGCGCATATAGTTATTTATTTTTTTGGCGGTTGAGGATATGTGTTTTGTTGGTATTGTATTTCTGACAAGCATGTAAATATAGGGCTTGTTTGAGCCCCATTTTCTTTTATGAATGTATTTTGAAATGGTAGATTGATGGAGAATGCGCGGTTAAAAAATAATTAAAATTTTTGGTTTGCGTAAATGTGTGGTTGAAAAGAAGAGAGAGAAAAATGTATTTTGGAAATAATGTGGATCAAACAAGTACATAGAGTTCAAATTTTCATTTTGGGACATTTACTTTTCTCAGCTTTCATTAGAAATTGTAACTTGTGTTTCATGATTATGACAACATTTTCAGCTAAAAAAAAAGAGAATAAATAACCGACTTTATGGTGACTTGATGGTCAGAAATGGACATTCACTTGATATGATGTTTGTTATGTTTCTTTCATGACTGTACACCATAGATCAAATTATTACTGAGAAGGATCCATCTGTTTTCACTCACTCCATTCTGACAGGAAATGAGTGAACAACACTTACAAGGAAATTATAGAAAGAGTTCTATTATTTATTTTAATTTTTTATTCAGGAAGGTCTCGTTAAATGTACTAATTGAAAGGGAATATAAAACATCTATAATAAAATTTTTACGTTGCTTTGGAATGTAAGTTTATCCAGAAAACACTACTGATGCTTGCCTTTTAAATTATTGCTTTCTCACTGATGTATGATGTACAAGTCTGTTCATCTACTGCCTTCTGTAGTTTTCTACGTTCAACCTGTAATGCCAGCCTTTATTTGCAGGACTTCTTGGTCTGCTTTCCCATCAAGCTTACCGGTTAGCTACAATGCTCTTCCTTCTTTTTTATTATGGCGTTGCATATATTTTGGTCCCTCACTTGACAATTTTGACAAGCTTTTAAATATTTGCAGCTTCACCAGGAATCTGATCCCGTTGGTGCATCTAATCCTGTGGATGATAATGCCCAAAAAGGTAGGCAAGGAGATGTCTTTTTTCAATTTACGTTGCTAGTATGTACCGAATTCTCTTTAGTTTGAAGTTGCTGATTGTGAGAGTTCTGTGTAGTACCACGTATTCAAGATGCACAGTTTCTGGGTCTATGGCTTTCTGTATCTCTAACACATCATCTAAAAAATCAGACGTTCATTTATAGTTGCTTCATTTTTTTTTTTTTTTTTTTGCTTGCTGCCTTCATTGTCAAAACTCAAAATGATGTACTAACTGTAATTGGTTTAGGATGCCTAGTCAATAAAATGAATACAAACTTGCACTATATATGTAAAATCATTATAATTATGTGTTGCATCCTACAGGCTGCTCTAGAACTTCCAATCTTGTTTTTGTATGATTATCTTGATAGAGCTAACCTTTTTAGTTCTTTTGCTTGATAAAGCGCGGCTGAGCTTATTTTTATTTTTTATTTGTTTTTATCATAGCTGTTTATTATCACTGAGCTTCTTTGTTTCCTTAATTTATGAACCTACTGAAAAGTTTATTCATGTTTCCTGTGTAAGTAGAAGATTTATCTAAGTTGTTGCTTACTTTTATTGCATTATGACGAAGGCACTGAAGGTTCTGCTTGGGAGATTAAAGCAACTCCAAATCAGAATTCATCGTGGGGTGCTGCCACAGCTGATGAGAAAATGGTTGCCAACACCGGATCAGTTGGTAGCTGGGGAGCAAGTAGAGATGATACGGGTGGAAGCAAGGAATCTTGGAATAAAACTGGAGCTTCATCAGAGAATGAGACTGGGGGATGGGGTAATGCAGGTGGAAATTTAGATATACCAGAAGCAAGTGCCTGGAAGAAAGATACAGGAGCAAACACCTGGAAGGATGCTGCTGGTTCAAATGAAGGTCAGAATGAAAACTGGGGCAACATTAAAAAAGATGGTGGTGTAGCCGTTTGGGGAAAGGGTGGGTCTAGTTCAGACAAAGCTGTGGAGTCCCAACCTGAAGGCACTATGGAAAATCAAGAGCAGTCGTGGGGCAAGGCTAGTTCAGCTGGTCAGACTGATTCCTGGAGTAAACCAAAGACTGTTGGTGCTGATGGTGGAACTTCGTGGAATAATCAGGATAGTAAATCTTGGGCTAAAGAGGACACTTCTTCGCTGAGTAAGCAAGATGGGGGATCCTCATGGAGCAAGCAGGATGGAGGATCTAATGGGAATAAACAGGATGATGGAGATTCTTGGTACAAAAAGGATAGTGAATCTTCTTTGGGCAACGGAGGCGGTGGTGGTGCTTGGAGGAAGCAGGATGGTGGATCTTCTTGGAACAAAAAGGATGGTGAATCCTCCTGGAGTAAACAAGTTGGACAGTCTAGTTGGGGTCAGAAAACTGATGGTAATGTGGAAGATCAATCGAAAGGTAGGTCAGATCAAAAGGACAATTGGGAGAACTCCAAAGGAGGATTTGGTGGTTGGAAGAATGGTGGGATGGGAAATAGAAATGCAGATCAAGATGGCAGTTGGGGAAAGGATAAATCATTTGACAAGGGCCATGGTTCAGGTGGAAGAGGAGGAAGAGGTCAATATGGTAGAGGAAGATCTTTTGATCAGGGTCAATCGACTAGTTGGAACAAGGAAGATCAACACAATCGAGGTTCAGGTAATGATTTTTTTGCAGGGAATCGTTCCAGTTGGAGCAATGTTCAAGGAAGCAGTTGGGATAAAAATGTGTCTGCTGACGGAAATAAGAAAGACGGTTGGGAAGAAAAAAATGTTTCTGGCAAAGACAAAGAATCAGGATGGAAGAAAGAATGGCATGCCAATAAAGAGACTGGTGAAAGTGGGGATAAATTGGATAGTGCTAAACCTGATTGGGACAACAAATCCAGTGGCTGGGCCTGCTCAAAAGTTTCCAACTATGTCCAGTCATCAGGTTGGAATGTATCATCAACTGCAAATGAAGATGCTGGTAATGATGAAGGTAGTTGGGCGAAAGGAAAATTACCAGATGATAAAAACAAGGCTTCCTGGAACACTGGAAACACCTCGAATGAGAACCAGGTTTCTGATTGGGGTAAAAATAATAACGGGGTCTCTCAGAAACCTTCTGATAGCAATACCTCTGGTTGGAATAATACCTCAGGCTCATCTGCTGGATGGGGTCAAAGTAATTGGTCTGGACGTGGAACAGATGATACTGGTGGGAACCAGGACAATGCATGGAGCAGCAAAAGCAACTGGAATTCAGGAAATGGTTTTGGAGGGAATGATGGTCAAAATGATACAGGTACTGGCAGTAGGGGAAGAAATGGAAGTTGGAGGGGAGGTAGGGAGGGGAGAGGTGACCGCGGTGGCTTCCGGGGTAGAGGGAGATCAGATCGTGGCGGCTATGGAGGTAGGGGAATGGGCAGGGGAGGCTTTGGAGGGAGAGATGGACCTGACAGGGAAGGAGGATTTCGTGGAAGGGGGGGTGGTTTTAGAGGCAGAGGGCGTAGTGATTGGAATAACAGAAATGATTCTGGTGATGACAGGATGCACGACTGGAAAAAAGGTTCAAACGATAATAGTGAAGGATGGAAAAGTAGCAGCGGTGGAGGCAGTTCATTTCAGGGAGGAAGTTGGAGTTCTGGTTGGAATCAATCAAAAGGGAATGCAGATGGTGCAGGTAACACACAAGCTGGTGGAGGATGGAACAATTCAGCGGACACTAAAATTTATGGTCAAAGCAGTGCTGGAGGCAGTGACTGGAAAACATCAAATGCTTCTGCTGGCAATGTATCTACTGGGTGGGGCAAACCATCTGGTCAGAGGGATACAGCTGGTTGGAATAAAGAATCGGCTTCAGGAAACCATAGCTCGTCTGGGAAATGGAAATCTGATGCTACAGATGGGGGCTCATCTAAAGAATCTAACAAAGTTGAACGACCTGTCAGTAGTTCATGGGGTGAATCTGCAGGAAGCTCCTGGGGAGCTGCTGCTGGAGCTAAAAATTCATTTGGTGATCAGGACAAATCAGAAGCAACTGATGGCTGGAAAACTAAAGAATCCAATAAAGTTGAAGGATCATCAGGTTCCAGGGACAATGAAGAGAATGAAGGAGGGTGGTCTGCTTTCTAAAGGTAATTACTAAGACTACAATATTTTTTTACTGTTCATAAAGCTTACGACACTGATCTGCTTTACCTTTTGTTGGATGGCATGCTGGTTTTGACAGTATCCCTTTGAGAGGGAGAAAATTAATCTGCTATTGCCTGATCATTGAAAAATGCATTTGGCTTGTTTTACACCTTGAAATGTGGGTTTGCATCTTCTGTATACTAATGATCTTTTAGTGGGTAGAAATTGGTGTGTACTTTGAACATGTCAATTTTTTTGCTGCAGTTCAATCCTTGTGGTTGGGGTACTACCTATTATGGTTATCCAGGATATTCTCATCATCAGGCATAATTGAACTTGCACATTTTGCCTCATTTAAAGAGCCGTCTTTTGTATGTATTGTGCATGTATAAGACCTTTGTTTACGGATAAGAACTGTCATGACATAATTTGTTTCAGGTATAGCATGCTGCTGATGTATATGGTTATGCATGTTTTAATTTGATCATCTACGTACTGCCATCATTTGAAGTTCCAGTATCTGAAGTTTAAGCTAAAACCTATTGAACACTTGATGCTAAATCTGAAATAGATTCCTAACCCCATCAATTATAGGGAGTGTCAGTTTTTGGCTTTAAGAGTAAAATTTATATATTTGATCGAACCATTTGTACCGTACTCGAGATAATTTGATTTGTTGGCAAATTAGAAAGTAGAGAGAGCTTTGTTTGCTGTCCAAGCCTGTATTCTTTTTCTATCTCGGACATCTAGCAGTATTATCTGCTTTTTAAACTGTATCCCATTTTACTGCAGGTATATATGCCGGGAAATAGAGTATTTTGCATTGCTGGACATATGGCGGTTGTTGGCTTTCTTAGTTCTCTCTCTTTATCTTAAGCATTTTGTGGCTGCAAATATTTTCACTTTAATCTGCTTTATAAATACCTGGACAGCCTTACTGTCGTTATGGATGTTAAATTTGGAAGAATTAAGCTTTTACTTAAGTATCGATTTTAAGTGAATATTTATGCATGATAATGTATGCACGGGGTTTTTCACTGCCCAGCTTTTCCAATATATTTTCTGTTTCTGTGATTGGATCTCTCTTTGGTATGCTGGATTCGACAGTACTGATAAATAATACATCAAACATGCTGTGAATGTTTTCGAATTCTCCCTATTGATGCTCCTATCATTTGAAGTGGGTCAATGCAGAAAATACTTTAATGCAATGTAAATTCCTTGGGGTAGTTTCATGAGCTTGCTAATTGGCCTAAGGACTAGCTATTACCAAGCAGTGGTTTAAGTTATGATACAGTTGCTCGAGATTTGTACAATTGAGAAACATCTTGTAATGTTTTTATGCCCTGGACATGCCGTTCTTATACAAGTTTGTTTGCAAGAATACCATTATTTCGAAAATGGCAAAAACGTGTTGATTCACATCTCTTCATATAGACCTTGTTTGGTTCAACTAAAATTTAGATGAAGTCAAAGTCAATAATTAATTTTAACTACTCATTTTATTGGACCTAAAATTTTTCAATGGGTAATTAGCACAAAACATTCCTACCTTTCGATGTTTTTGTGGAAAAAGTCCATACCTTTCATTTTTTTGTGGATTACACCCTTACCTTTACATTTTTTTGCGCAAAACGTCCTTCTGTCAACTCTCCGTTAAAATGCTCCGTTAAATAAAAAAGGTAATTAGCATAAAAGGTCTCTACCTTTCAAAGTTATTGTGCAAAACATCCCTACCTTTTATTTTTTAGCATAATTAGCAGAAAAGGTTCCTACCTTTCAATATTGTTGTGCAAAACGTCCCTACTTTCATTTTTAGCATTTTTACCCCTACATTTCACCTTTCATTGTGCAAAATGTCCTTTTCATCCATTTTTTTAATAAAATGACGATTTTACCCTCCTATTGAAATAAAACAAAAAGAAAAGAAAAAAATAATTAATTAATTGCAATCATAGTTCTAAATCTTTCAAAACATTACAGATAAATCATAAATTCTCCACTACCGCCACTTTCACAACCCCACCAAGCCACCACCTATAGATCCATATAGCACCACTTTTCGACTACAACACATAGGACTCCACCACCACCAGCGTCGCCTCACTCTCCCCAATATCCTCCTCCATAGTATTGATCACCAATCTGTCCGAAACAACCACGTTTACGGTGGTGGAGTCCGGTGGGCATGGTGGCCGAAATGTGGTATTATGTGGATTTATAGTTGGCAGCTTGATAGGTTGTGAAAATGGTGGTGGTTGAGAATTTATGATTTTTTGTAATTTTTTAAAAATTTAAGGATTATGGTTGAAGTTGGTAATTCATCTTTTCTTTTTGTTTTATTTGAATGGGAGGGTAAAATCGTCATTTTATTGAAAAAATGGATGAGAATGACCTTTTTTGCAATGAAAAGTGAAAGGTAGGGGTGAAAATGCTAAAAATGAAAGATATGGACGTTTTGCACAATAATATCGAAAGGTAGGGACCTTTTCTGCTAATTATGCTAAAAAATAAAAGGTAGGGACGTTTTGCACAATAATTTTGAAAGGTAGGGACCTTTTGTGCTAATTACCTTTTTTATTTAACGGAACATTTTAACGGAAAGTTGACAGAAGGACGTTTTGCGCAAAAAAATGTAAAGGTAAGGGTGTAATCAACCAAAAAATGAAAGGTAGGGACTTTTTCCACAAAAACATCGAAAGGTAGGGATGTTTTGTGCTAATTACCCTTTTTCAATTATATATTTAATTGATTTTTGCCTAAGCCAAATGGGGCATATATTCCGTCTTACTCAAATATTGAGTACTGGTATGGTAAGAGTTTTGAGCTCGGAAGTATTCAAAATTCTAATTTTTGACGTTAATAGTGGCGAAGCCAGCACCTTGGCAAGCTGGTGCTGTTGCTCGTGCTGGCTCTGTCGGAGTCGTTGAAGGTGGCAGCACTGTAGAGACTAGGGTGCAAACTGTGAAGGCAGCAGGGTGAAGAAGATGAAGTCTGGTTAATGGTTTGGGCAACTTTACCCTTTTTTTAATTGTGCTTTCATTTTGGGCCTTAAAAAGAAAAAAGGATTTAGGCCTAAAATTCAAATACCCATTAGATTAATAGATGGCAAAAAAACTTGTTTCACCCCAAATGGGGGGGCCAAAAAAATTCACCCCAATGGGGGTAGTGGGGGTGGGGCTGCCCCACTTCGAACCAGTGCCGTGAAGAAAAAGAAAAAAATTTGTTAGTTTAAGTATTATTTGCTTTGAATTTTAAAATTTTTGAATTTGTATTTTATTATCTAATAATAGCATAAATCGAAATTTTGAAATTTATTTATTTATTTTTTTTAAGGCAGCAAACATGGCAAGCTCTTGCCCCGCCCCGAACGCGATCCATTGTTATCCCTAATTAGATTTGGGGCTTGTGGTTGTAGAGTATGGAATGTGAATCACTCATGACATCAATTTCCAAAATTTCAAGCCTCTTTTATCTGTTGCGTCTAAACCATGGTCTCGTGGACGTCGAACTGGTCTGAATCTATAATTGTGAGTCATATTGGCTGACGATCCCTATCTGTGACTTGGAAGTCCCTATTCTTTGTTTTTATTTTTTTATTTTGTTCACATTGATGGCTTGATGGTTTAGTTAATTTTGAAGCTTTAATTTGATTGGTGATTTAGTACGTGAATTGTGATGATTTAGAATTTATAAAAATTTGGGAATTTATGAATTTTGTGAATGTGTGAATTTGTGATCGTGGATTGGCAATTTTATGATTTGTGATAAATATTCAATTGGTATTGAAAATTGGAAATGGATGATAGTTTAAATTTAAGTTTAATTTATATTTAATTTTCATAGAGATTATGGAAATTTTTTTTTAATCGAAACGTAAGTCCTGATCTATTATTTTTAGTGGTGCATCTAGTCCCGCCACTGCCCGAGTTCAATGATAATCTTGGATCCGTCCCTATTTATCAATGTCTACTTGAAATCATTACTAGGAGAATCTAGTAACTAGAATTTTATTTTATTTTTAAATTCAATAGTTTTTCATATTCCGAATTTCCTTGTTTGACGTACTAAAGTAGTGTTATAAGTAAAAATTGTGCAATCCCAATTAACGGTATTTCTATCAGCTTTACCCTCTGCCTATTGCTATTATAAGCCCATTTTCAATCAGATCAAGGCCAGTTTGAGACTAATTTTAGGGTTCAACTTGTGATTGTTTGATAAGTTCAAGAAGAATTTACCATGCACAACTAACAGTCATCACAATCAACGTTACCACTGTTGGGAATTTATTTAAACATGTACAGCGAAAATAAAAATAATTTCAATTCCCACCAGAATTCATCTTTATATTTAGATAAGAACTGTGGTGAAGATTATACATTTTCTTGAATTTGCAAACTTGTTTGCGTTATCTTTGTTCTAGCAACTTGAATTTGCCTCCCTCAACTATTCAATTGTCTAGCCTCCAATGAATTTCACACAGAAAATAGACTGCAACTGCTAGAGTTTCTTCTCTTATGCTAGCAAGAATTATGAAAATCCCATGGATCTAAAACCATAGCCATGTATTTATATAAGCCCAAACGGGTTCGGCCTGGTCCGGTTCAATATTTAATTAATCCATTTAATTAAATCCGGTCCGTGAATTAATTAATCCAATTAATTAATTCGGGGCTATAAATAACCAATCCAATTAATTAATTTATCTAACGATTGTTAAATTAATTAATTGTCAAATTGCAATCTTCCAATTCTCTTTTGTGTGCGACCCATCAGGTTCCCGACCACGATGCCTAACGACGTGAAATATTATTTTGATCTAATCAAGACTGATAAATTAAAGACCCTTTTAATTTATCACAAACTCACACTCGTCGTCCCAGATTGACATCTAACAATATATCAGGGCAACACATGTGACGGAAAATGTCACGTAGTATGACAAAATCAAACCTGTTCGTTTACCATGAAACTATAATCCCTTCGTCAATATGATCCGATCAATTACGAGATATGAAAACGTGTCAATCTCGATTATCGATCATATCTTTCATTCTACTATTAAGTCAATATGAGTCGAAAACTCATTTTCGACTTATGTGTATACCTTGGCCTAGGATTTTGTTATTGACTTAATTGAACGAAATGCAGATCACAATCTCTTACTATCTAAGAGTGACGAATTCTCTATTGGTCATTCACAACTTTCATATGGTTCTTGACATACTCGAACGATGTCGTATTAATGGCCCTTGGTAGAGCAACATCCAACACCGTCAAAGCATGACTGTCCTCATACAAGGCACTATGATGACCTTAAGTCAAAGGACTAATTCCACTACCGAACGTTAGAGATTAACCACCGACACTCAGATAGTTATCCATGTTAATCTCTTAGCGGGTCTCCAATGTTTTGTTCTATAACAAAACATCCACGTGTTCATTTAAGTGTCATCACACTTCAACTTGTGAGATCGGCTACTTACTCCACAAGTAGGAAATGTCACACGTGATGGTCTATCTGTAATAACGATATCCGTATCGTTATTATTTACGACTACGGATTATTCAAGATCCAATCATACGTAATTTGTATCTCACAATCACAACTCCTTGTGATTAACAAATTAATTAAACTTGAATCTCGGACTCTATTATTTAATATTATTTATCAGAAAATTAATTTAAATAAATAATAAATCTTGCAAAAATTTAAATACATTAAACATATTAAAAGTGTTTACAACCTAAATCGATTGGATATAGGGCATAACACTTACAAACTCCTACTTGCATTAGATCCAATCACTTATGTATCTAATACCATAAGCATCCATGTCAGATCATGTTTTTGTTGTGACAAAGGCTTTGTCAATGGATCTGCAATATTGTCATTTGTGGGAACTCACTCTATCGTTACGTCATTTCTTTGTATAATCTCCTTGATGAGATGATAGCCTTCGCACATGTTTGGATCATTGATGAGACCTTGGTTCCTTCGCTTGTGCGATGGCTCCATTGTTATCACAATACAAAGGTATGGGATCAACAATGCTAGGAACGACTCTCAGTTCATTAGTGAACTTCTTGATCCAGACAGCTTCCTTCGCTGCTTCAGAAGCAGCAATGTACTCTGCTTCTGTTGTTGAATCAGCGGTTGTCTCCTGTTTGAAACTTTTCCAACTAACTGCTCCATTGTTGAGAGTAAACATACATCCTGATTGAGACTTGCTGTCATCTTTGTCAGTTTGAAAGCTGACATCAGTATACTCATGAATATTTAGTTTATTTTCTCCATAGATCAAGAACACATCTTTAGTCCTTCTCAAGTACTTAAGAATGTTCTTAACCGTTATTCAGTGTTTTTTACCAGGGTTTGCTTGAAACCTACTGTAACACTTAGAGCATATGAAACATCTGGTCTCGTACATAGTATCGCATACAAGATAGATTTTATCGCCGAAGCATGAGGAATCTTATCCATGCGATTCCTTTCATCATGTGTTTTAGAACACATATCTTTTGAGAGGTAAATCCCATGTGACATGGGACATAAATCTCTCTTAGACTTTTCCATATTAACTCTTCTCAAGATTTGATCTATGTACAAAGATTGAGATACGCCTAGTAACCTTTTAGATCCATCTCTATAGATCTTGATTCCCAAGATATACGTTACTTCTCCCATATCTTTTATTGAGAAATTCTTTGACAACCATAATTTTACCGATTGAAACATTGGGATGTCATTTCCCATTAATAATATTTCATCGACATATAATATTAGGAATATGACCGCGCTCCCACTTGTCTTCTTGTAAACACACGGTTCATCTGCATTTTTTATAAAATCAAACTTTTTGATTGTCTCATCAAAACGAATTCGAGCTCCTTAAGGCTTGCTTTAATCCATAAATGAATCGATTTAGTTTACATACTTTGTTGGCTCCTTTGGATTCAAAACCTTCAGGCTGTGTCATATACATCTCCTTTTGTAAGTTTCCATTAAGAAAAATAGTTTTGACATCCATTTGCCATATCTCATAATCATGGTATGTAGCTATTGCAAGTAAAATTCGAATGGACTTTAGCATGGCTACAGGCGAAAAAGTTTCATCAAAGTCAATGCCTTGTCTTTGTGTGTAACCTTTCGTTACTAGCCTTGCTTTGTATGTATAGACGTTTCCATCCACATCGACATTTTTCTTGTAAACCCATTTACAACCTATTGGTTTTACCTTACCTAGAAGGTCGACTAAGGTTCAAACCTTGTTCTCATACATTGAGTTCATTTTGGATTCCATAGCTTCTTGCCATCTCTTCGAGTCAACACTTGACTTCGCTTCTGCATAATTTGTAGGCTCATCATCCTTGACTAAGAATACTTGATTAGTAATCGTGAATTCGTACCTTCTGGGAGGTCAAATGATCCTACTTGATCTACGCTGAGCTGGAGTGTCCTCAGGGTTCTCTACATCCTGATCAAGAGTCCTTCCATCAACAGGTGTGGGATCAGACTTGGGTTCATTTAATTGGTCAACAGTATTTGTGGATTCTTGAACTTCTTTAAGTTCTATTTTTCTCCCAATACCCTCTCCTAGAATAAACTCTTTCTCTAGGAATATGATATGTCTTGAGATAAACACCTTCTTCTCAACGGGATTATAAAACTGATATCCAATTGTCTCTTTTGGATATCCCACAAATACGCATTTATCAGATTTAGCCTCAAGCTTATCTGATTCATTTCGCTTTACATATGCGTCACAGTCCCAAACTTTTATGTGAGATAAGTTTGGTCTTTTTTCTTTCCATAGCTCGTATGGAGTTTTGTCGACCGATTTAGATGGGATACGATTGAGTGTGTAGCACGCAACAATTAGTGCTGACCCCAAAATGATTTTAGGATGTTTGCATGGCTCATCATTGATCGCACCATGTCTAACAATGTGCGATTTCTCCATTCAGATACACTATTATGTTGTGGTGTATATGGCGGAGTCCACTGTGAGAGAATCCCATTCTCTTTTAGATAATCTAAAAATTCTCCCTTTAAATATTCTCCACTCCGATCTAATCTCAGTGTGAGAATATCTTTACCAGTCTGTTTCTCTACTTCAAGTTTGAATTCCTTGAACTTTTCAAGTGCTTCATGCTTGAATTTCATCAGATACACATAACCATATCTAGAATGATCATCGGTGAATGTGATGAAGTAAGAGAAACTACCTCTGGCGGTGATTGACATGGGTCCACATACATCAGTATGTATTAATCTCAACAGTTCTGTGGTTCTTTCTCCTTTTCAATAAAAGAAAACTTGGTCATTTTGCCTAACGGGCACGACTCACATTTTTCAAATGATTCAAAATCAGTTGACCCCAAGTATCCATCTTTATGTAACTTGGAAATTCGTTTGTCGTTAATATGACATAATCTGCAATGCCAGATGTATGTATTATTTAGATTATCACTTTTATGCCTTTTACTTTCTATACTCATAATAGATGACTCAGTATCAAGAATATAAATTCCATTTTGCAACAAACTACAACCATAAAAGATCTCATTTTTATAAAACGAACAACGATTGTTCTTAACATTAATTGAAAAAGCATTCATGTCCAAACACAAAATAGAAATAATGTTTTTAGTAATGGCGGGAACAAAATAACAATTTTCTAATTCTAACACTAAGCTCGAAGGCAGTGGTAGGAAGTATGCTAATGCAGCAACTCTTGCTTCCTTCCCCACGCTCAGGTCAACTTTTCTTTTCTGCAGTGGTCTACTTCTCTTTAGTCCTTACATATTTATACAAATATGAGATCCACATCCGGTATTTAATACCCAAGAAGCTAATGAAGTAGACACATTAACCTCGATAACAAAAATACCTGAAGTAGAAGTTTCAGAAGACTTCTTTCCCTTTAAGCTAGCAAGGTAAGCCTTGCAGTTCCTCTTCCAATGACCTTTCATTCCATAGTGATATCATGAGTCATCAGATTTGGTATTGTCCTTGCCTGCTTTGACTGCTTTGTTATTGCCCTTAGCCCTTTTGGATGTTTTCTTAAAACTTCCTTTGATTTTTATCTTAGTGCCCTTGGAGGAATGAATAGCTAAGACATGCCCAGTGCTAGCCTTGACATTGGGCTCCACAGTTTTAAGCATATTAAGCAACTCAGGGAGTGTGCATTCGATCTTATTCATATTGAAGTTCATAATGAGCTGTGAATAACTATCTGACAGAGATTGCAGAACCAAGTCAATACTTAGTTCATGATCCATGATAAAACCCAATGAACCCAGTTTCTTAATGAAACCAATCATCTTCAGCACATGAGCACTGACTGAAGATCCCTCTGCCATTTTGCACTGGTATAGTTGTTTAGAGGTCTCATACCTCTCCACATGAGATTGTTCATCATACAACTCCTTGAAATTAAAAATCATAGTGTAAGCATCCATACCCTCATGTTGCTTCTGCAACTCATGTGACATAACTGCAAGCATCACACATGCTGCAGTGTTATCGTCATCATTGTGTTTATTTTAAGCAACCACTTCTTCTTGAGTGGAATTTTAAGTAGGCACCTCTGGAAAGGGCTGCTCAAGGAAATACCCAATTTTCTCATGCTTGAGAACAATTCTCAAATTGCGGTGCCAATCGAGAAAATTTGGTTTGATCAGTTTGTTGCCATCCAATATGCTTCTCAAATTCATATGATTACTCATGATTCAAAAACTGTAAATGACGAAAAATATAGAATCAATATGTATTATAATGCATTTGCACAAATTCAATATGGACTTTAATTAAACGCGCTCCCACTGTTTAAAATAAACTCATGACCCTCATACATAAATTATTGGAATCCACATTTGATTCTCGGTGGGCTAGGGTATGAAGATCTTGAGTGTACTCAACAAATCCTAATAAAACATTTGGGTAGGTATTATTATCAATTGTATCTTCATACAACTCCCAGATCATTAAGCTGACAACTCCTTCGTCTTCATACATCTTATGTGTTAGCTTAAAATGCATCTAAAACTTATCTTTTTGAGTGTACTCAACAAAAGATAAATTTTAGTTAAGTCAAACCCATTATTTAGAAATATCAAATATTTTATAGTGTTAAACATATCCCTTATAGACCAGCTTTGAGTGTACTCAACAAGTTGATGTCGATTTAGGATTCTCGTTTTTCACTATAATGATGGAAGGCAAATAATACTAAATTAATATTTTAACAAGGGATATATATATATATATATATATATATATATATATATATATATAATCATGCATCAACCATACGAATAAATATATAAATAATAGTATGGATGATTATGGACTTGTTCTATCTAATTTTCTCGAGCCAAAAGGAACGCTAGTTGGTCAATTCCTAAAGGGTATAACATTGGATCAACATCAGTGCACCATCTCTATGGTTTCTACCTCTTCTTGGGCCTTCAATTAGTCAAGTTGCAACATGTATCCTATACTAGTTGGCACGCAGGGCTAAAAGAAATCGGATTCGCAGGCCCATAATAATAACAATAACAATGAGTCGAAAACTCCTTTTCGACTTATGTGTACACTTTGGCCAATGATTTCGTTATTGACTTAATTGAACGAAATGCAGACCACAATCTCTTACTCTCTAAGAGTGACGAATCCTCTATTGGTCATTCACAACCTTTATATGGTTCTTGACATACCCGAACGATGCCGTATTAGCGGCCCTTGGTAGAGCAACATTCAACACCGTCAAAGCATGACTGTCCTCATACAAGACACTATGATTACCTCAAGTCAAAAGACCAATTCCACTACCGAATGTTAGAGATTAACCACTGACATTCAGATAGTTATCTATGTTAATTTCTTAGCGGGTCTCTAATGTTTTGTTCTATAACAAAACATCCACAGGTTTATTTAAGTGTCACCACACTTCAACTTGTGATATCAGCTACTTACTTCACAAGTAGGAAATGTCACACGTGATGGTCTATCTGTAATAACGATATCCGTATCTCGTTATTACTTACGATCACGAATTATTGAAGATCCAATCACACATAATTTGTATCTCACAATCACAATTCCTTGTAATTAACAAATCACTTAAACTTGAATATTTAGACTCTATTATTTAATATTATTTATCAGAAAATTAATTTAAATAAATAATAGATCTTGGAAAAATTTAAATACATTAAATATATTAGAAGTGTTTACAACTTAAATCGATTGGATTTAGGGCATAACACTTACAACCGCCTCTCTATCACCAACAACAATCACCCCCCTCAACACAAGGAAATTATATGGACCATTTGTAATTTTTGTTTAGTAACGTATTAACCCATGTACCAACGCCATCAATGTCACCAACGCGACTCACCACCATAGTTAAACTTTCGAACTACATCTGACCACAATGACGATTATTATCTCGTACCACTACTTTCCAATTTGCGCATAACCAGGGACGTATAGAGGGGGATTGGATTTGGCTGTAATACTGTCCAGTCCTTGGCCCATTTAATTTTTTGCATTGTAAATTTTTTTACACCCTCGCTTGTCGTCCAATTCTGGATCCGTCCCTATGTGTAACATTTTCTCATTCCGAAAAGTTCAGATCTAGATACCACTTTATGGAGGAAAATAAATTTGTAACTAGAGGGGAAATTAACAGAGACTGGTGAAATTAGATATTGGAGAATTGCAATTGGTGGTGGTCCTAGGTGTTTGGGAGGATTAGAGCAGGTATTGAGTAGTTCTAACGTCTGAGGGTAGGGATTAATATTGGTAGTGGTGTTCAGCAGGAAGCCACAAGATGGTTGTGGCGGCACCAACATGGTGATAGGCAATGGCGACTTTTAGAGTGACCTGAGGTGGTGGAGGTAGGGGTTAAACAAGAGAGTGGAGAGGGAAGAAAATTTGGAGGTGGGGTCAGTCTAAATTATACGAATATTAGCTTGCTTGGTATACAATCATGAATAATAATTTTGTTAACATGTCATGTGGCAAACTATCATTGAACAGTTTGAAAAATAACTTGTTTTCACAACCAAAAACTTTTTGATAACGCATATATTGTCATCCATGGCTATACTAATAAATTACTTCTTAATTAATTACCAAATTATCATTACTATATATTTGTTTAACCATAACGAGTTCATGTAATTAATCTTATTAAATAGAAGTCAAGGATATATTCATTTTTGCAACAAATAAAATTATGCACTCAATTAATATACTTCATGAGCGTTAAAGTCAAGCTTATACGCGTGTATATATATAGTATATTTAAGTAGTAAAAAGAATATACATTTTTACAAATGATAAAAATTAAACCCAATGACTTCTCATCTCAAAGGCATAAAAAAAATCAACAACGATGGATGAGACGCGTAAAACATTTTACCAGTAGAACATGAAAAATTTAACTTGCACTAGGGTTGACAACGGGTTGGGTTCGGACGACTGGTTTCGGGCATTTTCCCATCCCATATCCGCCCCATTACCCATTTAGTTTGTCTCGTTTACGTATCCATTTATTTATTTATTTATTTTATAATTATTGATAATTTATTTTATTGTCCCCATTCATTCAAGTGAGATAATAATATAGTTCTTAAAATTTTAATTAATTTATTTATTTTTAAAAATTAAATTATTCGAATATATTTGATAAACTGACGTTTATATTATTTACATATTTAGTTGCCATATTCTATTAGAATTAATGAAATTTCGTGAAATTTTTTCATTTAAAGTATTGAATTCTTTATATATATATAAAATTAAACTGGGCGAGGGTGGGGTGAGGCCCTTGTTACCCGTATCCGTCCCGTACTTGACCCAATCATTCAAGGTGGATCCCGCGAGTATTGAATTTGACGGATATTTTTGTCATCCCTAACTTGCTCCCAAAAGCAATTGCAATAGTCGGTGTTAGAAAAGTTCAACTTGCAAGTGAACCTAGCAACACTATAAAATACAATCAAGAGGTCAGCTGAGTATCTATCCGCTAATATTGAAAAGGAAGATGCCTAATGACACAAATCAAGAAATTTTTAGAGCTAGAGAAGATTTTCAAGGAGTAGTTTATTCTTCGATTGTACTGCATGTACATATTGGTTAGGGACGTAGATGGGGGGGGGGCTAGAATGGGCTATAGCCTATACCCCCTACCCCATATGGAAAACTAAGAATAAATTGTGTAATTTTGACCCAAATATTTGTGTTACCCAGCTCAAATTTGAATTCTAACTCAAACCCAACTCGACAATTATTAAATACTATTTTTCTCATTATCTTATTTGCAAATTGGGCATTTTATTTAACGCATGTTTGACTAAATTTACTTATAATAATTAAGTAAATTTTATAATAGATAATTTTTATTGATCAAATCTAAAAATTAATTATTTTAATAATTGGAGACACTATGCCCTTGTTTGATATAGATTAAAATTTGAATTTTTATTTAAGTCAAAGTGAACAATTAATTTTAACTGTATATTTTATTGAACCTACAACTTTTCACAACATATTTCATTAATTTTTATCAAAATTATTAAAAATTTGATTTTAATTCCCATCATACAGGAGCTACATGTTTTGCTAAGTTTAGAAGAAATCAAAATTTTTTTTTTAATTTCTACGTATGTTTTCATATATTACTTATTCATACTTAGAAGAAAAAGTTACTTATTTTGACCTTGAAATAGATGTTATGATCTAAATAAATTACTTGCTCTAAATTTGATTTTGTCAGTAAAAAGAATATTTGTTAAAATTTATTTATTTATACATCAATCTATATATAAGTATATTCTTGAAATTGAGTCAAGCGTGGACATGAATTAAATCTAATTTCTTGGACCATCTTAATTAATTAATTAATTTATTTATTTTATTTTATTTTATTTTTTTTATAACTTTGGATGTGATTCTTCACTCACTATGAAATGAAATGAAATAGAAGATTCTATCCATACTAAAATAGTATTTTGAGAAAATAACATATATTGATGTATTACTGACTACGTGTTTAGACCAAAGCTTTTAGTTGTTTGAAAAAATTGACTGTCAAAGTTATTTAGAACAATATTCATTATATAATTTCCTAGTTTTTCATTGGTGGATGTGTATTCTTTGCTCATTTTGATTATGATTCAGTCGGTTTCTATTTTAAGTTGAGTATCGATTTTCTATTTGATAAAAAAAGATAAAAAGATCTAGTGAAACATCTTAGAATGAAATATTTAGACTTCTTTTATTTCATTAAGTGTTGTACACTCTTTGTCGTGAATGTCTTGAGTTCAGATTCTTGTGGTGCAAGTTCATTCGAAAATTTTAAAATTTTAATCCATCATAACATCATTTTTTGGCTCCATCCTTGATAATAGTTTACATATACATAATGTGGTGAGATATGATCGAATCAGAAAATTTTCAACCAAATTAAAAAAAAAAAAAACCTTTCACACTTTTTGACACATCATTTATATGTAAATCATTATTCCATTGTATATAAGTAGCATTATTTTTTGTTCAATACCAAGAACGTGTGAATATGATTAGAGAACTAATCGCGGAGAAAACAAACAAGTTTCTCTAAACGATGTGCCATGCTGATGCACTAGAATTCCATTGTCTCAAGGTTGGCTCGAGCACTTCAAATCAAGACGTGGCATCAAGATATATCGTCGCTTTGGAGAAAGCGGTTAAATTGATATGAGGAACTAGATCAATTTCCCATAAAAAAAGATGTTTTCAATATGGATGAAACAAGATAGTTTTATATGCTACAACCAGGTCATTCTCTTGCAACAAAGCACCTTCAAGGTAAAAAAGTAGATAATGAAAGACTTATAATTGTTATTTGCTCTAACGAGGATGGTTCTAGGAAAATTCATTCATGGTGTATTGACAAGTATGCTAAATCATGGTGTTTCTAGAATATGAATTTGAGAAGTATGAACTACGAGTATCATGCCAACAAACGAGTGATAAGTGTATTTTTACACACTTATTTAGATCACAAGTATGACTTAATTATGAGCAAAATGTTTAAATTGTGACTTAATCTTGTTGAATTCATGCAATGGAGGTGTTTCTATGGAAATTGTGGAATTCAAAAGAAAAGAGTCGAAATAGGACTAAAATGGAGCAAAGTGATAATTCAGGGACTAAGGATGCAACTATTCAGAGTTGAACTAAAAATTAACCCGGGAATAAAAATATGCTAAGTATGAACTCGAACCCGATACAAGATGATTGGAAGTGGAAGGAATTGCAAAGGGACTAAAATGAAGAAGAATGAAAGTTCAATGACCAAAATGGACTTTTTGCATAGTTGGTAGTGCTACCCTCTATGCGGTCGCATAGAGGCAGCCCGAGAATAATTTCTCAAATTTTTTTTACTCTATGCGACCGCATCGAAATGTACTATGCAGTCGCATTGAACAATTCGGGGGCCGATTCTGCAGTTTCCTTATTTCGTTGAAACTCTTATGGAAACAAAATTTTTGGGGTCCTATATAAATGAAGACTCGACCAGAATGAAGGGGACGATGATTTTAGAAGAAAAAGAGAGATTTTGAAGGAGAAAACGAAGAGAGAACAAGAAAAAAATATCGCGCCAATTGAAGAATTGATTGAAACTTGATTCAGGTGATGACGTTTTTTCAACTATTTTTGTATTTTTTTTAGCATATTAGACTAGATTTTTCATGTACTAGGAGATCGATGAATCTTGCAATACGAGTTTTGATTTTTGATTTGGAGATTTGACATATTTAAGCACATGTTTCAGAATTGAATGATTTATACGTTTTTATTTCCATATTATTATTGTGCACGTAATTATATGATTTTGGCGGCCTATTTTATGCATTCGAGAGAAGGAAAATAGACTCGACATGATATAAATCATCATAGGGTCCGATAGGGAATAGAAATATACCTCTATGCCTCGTGTGAATTGTTGAATATTCATGAAATTACATGCATTCCTGTATGTTAGTATTCGTCATAGAGATATAGTCAAATCACATATTGAGGTAGGTTTGACATTGCTCGAGAGAGATTGCTAAATTAAGATAGGAATATTGATTCATCAATTGTGGGAATGTGTGTCAAATTTGTATAATTAAAAGTTGAACGGGTGTTGCTTGGGAATTCGTGATCCTAGTGCGTTAGTAATTCATTAATTCCATAAATTATCGTAGATTGCATCCAGGTCATTTTGCATTTAGTATAAATCTCCCACTCATAATTGCATCATAGTTCACAGTTTCATTAGTTAAACACAATACATCCATCTTACTTTCGTATTTCGGTTAAGGTCATAATAGGTTGATTTAAACTAATTCAATCCTTGTGGGATCGATATTTGGACTCATAATCCATTCTACTACTTATTAACGAATTGTACACTTGCGTTGGGTTTTAAATCGAAAGAAATAATTTCGTGAACAACGAGCTTGGATGAGTGAATTTTATTCCAAGAATATGTTCGACAACTTGTTAGAAAATGGATGGTAGAAAAGTTCTTTTCATTATTGACAATAGTCCCGCTCATCCAAAAATTATTTATGGTTTGAAACATATTGAATTGTTTTTCTTGTCACCCAAAATAACATCAAAGATTCAACCTTGTGCAGGGGGATCAAATGGGCATTTCAATATGCATTATCATTGTCAATTTTATCTAAATCTTTTGGAATGTTATGAAATTGAGATCCAAAATTCTGATAAAATAAATATTTTAGATGCAGTGAATTTTGCAATCTTGGCTTGGACAATAGAAGTCCAAGTAAGTACAATTACAAACTATTTTCAACACTGTAAAATGTTACAACTCAAGACCCAAGATCGATACAAATTTCACATAACACAGACAAAAGTCAAAGACATCAAGGCTCAGAACATGCATTGTACCCGTCTGTACAATGTTTAATAGCTCACAAACCACAGCCCCAAACCATGACACATAGGCAATAACTCAATGGACCCAACCTCTCCAAAAACACCAACACAACCCTTTCAAACCAAAATCGAAGAATCACCAAGATTCAACACACTCAGATACACCAGAAAATCAGGGGTTTACGGTCTAAAGAACAAGAATCACGAAGAAGAAGAAAGGGCAGAGACACCAAGTCTCGAAGGAGGGAAGAGGAAACCCAGAAGGTTCTACACACGAAGAGACGCAAGAATAATGAAACCAAGTGGGTCAAAATATCTCAAACCAACTAATATGCATGAATGGCCATCACCGTAAATGTTAGCTTTAGGAGATCTAACGGTTCAAAACCACACACGTGTATCATAAGATTTGGGCTGGGTCACAACATATTTCAACATTGAGTTATTGGGCAATGGATTTGTAGTATCTTTTGGATCAAAACTTCATCATCGCCCAAATGGACCGAACCACCAAACAAATTGGCATTACAGCCCAACATAAAATTAGGTCTATGGCGGTTTAAGAGAATTTATATCAAAATTCATATGGCAAAGCGTTCAACAATTGTATGTTTTAATAAAAGAGTTAAAAGTATCGTGATACAATGGATGTTGACTACCAATTGAACTACCCAAGAGAAAAAGATTGTTCGGCGACGAGCAAATTAAGGAGAATGTCATGAGAAATGACAAAGAAAATGAATTTGAAGACGATAGTTCTATACTGGAGCTATCAAGCAACAATCACATTGCATAATTCTATCTTGAAATACGAGAACACTACACCATGAGCTGGCAATGCTCGTTTTCCACACGGAAATCTTAGGTCCATATTTTGTTATTTTTTCAATGAACTAGGGCCGGGACAGGGACCTAGACATTGACCTGGCAGGGGTCGGACTTGGGGCCATGCAAACTGGTAGGGTACAGATGTTGATATAGAAGCCAGCATCAAAGCAGGATATGGCTGGGAAATCTTTCTATGATTTTTAACAAGAGCATTTTTTTAGTGGGGCAAGACCTATGGAATTGAGAAGCCATTCTCAATAATTATTGGGTTTGAAATTCCAACTTAATATTGTTAAGGACGCAAGAATGATTGGGTTCGAAATTCCAACTATATTATTAAGGACGGTTTTCTGTTCATTTTATCTTTATAACGATCTGTATCTCTATGATTTGGATGACTACATATTCTTAATCTAATTGTTTGTTTGAATTAGTACTCTTTTAAGAATAATTGACATAATAGCACATAAACTAACAATGTCAAAATCAACACTTGTTTTAGAGGCTTATAATTTTGCTATACCCTTTTGTGATCATGAAAAGGTTATGCACTATTGATAAGACCTTTTCAATAATTTGTATGTTGTTTTGTACTCTACAAAATTCATTTGACATGGAAAATACTCGAGAATGTTCTTGCCAACAATATGTCATTACTGTCTATCGAGATCACTCGACAAATTTTTAAGATCTAAGTGTCACGCGGTCTAGTTGGACTAATATTGGAGCAAGATTAGAAAAGATTTCGTCCAATTATGGTTGGACTAGATGTCATGTGGAGGTCAGGACTCTGGTCGATGAACTTACAGCTAAGCTTGATTGTGGACTTGTTATTATTGCAGAGGTTGAGCGGTCAGTTTGGAACTCATAACTAAGAGACTCAATATTTTTTCATCGATGATTAGTCCCTTTACGACCTTAAGTACGCCACATCAGCTATTTGTACAATATTCTTTTGAAAAAGGAAACAATTAAAAAAATCTGAGTGGTATGCACTTGGAACTATTCTGGATTAAATCTTTTGAATCTGCATGGAAGGGGGACCGGACAACCAGAAGCAATCCACTTTCACGATTAAACCAGAAACAAGATGACAAAAGCACGATTCTAGCACGTCATTTTCTAAACAGCTCAAAACCGTGTTCTCGCACGAACAAAAAGAAAGTAAAACTACCAAAATTCAAGATTTAGAGCCTGTTGGACCTCATTTATTTTTTCAAAATGTATTTTAAAATAGTAGATTGATGGAGAATGTGTGATTAAAATAAGAAAAAATTTTGGATTTACGTGTGATATTATTTTATTGAAAAATGTGTGGTTGAAAAGAAGAGACAGAAAAATGTATTTTGAAAAGGGTTAAATCCACCAATGGCTGCCCAACTTTATACTTAGCCCTCGTTTGATCCTCATTAAATTAAATTACATTACATTCCATTTTTCCCTCTTCTATTTTCAATCACACAATTTTTCATAAAATAATATTACACGTAAATCGAAAACTTTTCTTTCTTTTTCAACTACTCATTTTTCTAAAAAAATACCATTTCCCTCATTTTCATTTTCAGGTAATGGGGGTCAAATGGGGGTTTAATGTCACTATGGTCATTCAGTTTAATTTTATTTCACCATGGTCGTTCAACTTTATTCTTAGTATTATCGTGGCTACCTAATTTGATTTTATTTCATCATGACACCCAATTTCATTTAATGTTTTACCATGGTCATCTAACTTCTTTTCTCCATTTTTACTAATTTTAAAATGGGTAAATATTAAATTTTTGCATTATATATAAAAAATAAATTAAAAAACAAAAATAATTTTATTTTTATTTTAAAAACATTTTTTAAAATAAATTTTTATTTTATTTTTAGAAACTTCTGTTTATTTTAATTTTTTAAGGAACTTTTTTAAATAACTTTTTATTTTATTTTATTTTTGTCAGTAATTTTTTTAAAATAAGTTTTTATTTCATTTTAAAAATATTTTTTAAAAAGTTTTTACATTATTTTATTTCAAGTCATTTTTTAAAAATAAATTTTTATTTTAAAGTAAAGTTTTTTTAAAAAAGTTTTTATTTTATTTTTTTAAAATAATTGTTTATTTTTTAAAATTTATTTCATATATGTAATACAAGATTATTGTTTTAACCCTTCTAAAATGAGTGAAAATGGTAAAAAAAAGTTGGATGACCATAATGAAACGTTATATGAAATTGGGTAGTCATAAAGGGATAAAATCAAATTAAATAGCCATGGTGATACTAATTATAAAGTTGGATAGCCATGTTGAAACAAAATCAAATTGAATAGCTATGATAACAATAAGTTGAAAATAATGGGGTCTTTCCCAATTCTTGAGCCAAAAACCTACACTTTCAAAAGAAAATTGGTTAAATATTCAATGAAGTATAAAATTTGCGGATAATTCTTGTATTTTTTCCCTGATTTGTTTAAACTTTTGGTGAAGGGAAGAACTTTGAAGTTTATGGTAATAAGAGATTAATAGATATATGTTTATACGTAAAATGGACTAATTAAGAAATTCTCTATATGTCGATTCTTACATGTGTGTGTAATTGCGTGGAGAGTTTAAGTCGATGTCTTTGAACCAATTTGAAGGTCATTGGAATATTTGGATTTTAAGGTTTCATTGTCTCCTCAATAATTATCTTCTAGAATCATTAGAAAATTTTAGGTTGCAACTCTCAAAATGATTTATCTATGCACGTATAGGAAATATCATAAATTAAGAGAAAACATCTCGTCCAATTATGTTAGAACAATCCCTCTTGTGCAGGGGAATGGTTCATAGAAGTTATACAGGTATTACGATGGTAGCACCTGTTCGGTCCATTTTTTAACTATCTTTCAATATAAAATTGTCAAGTACCATGTCTATAAAGAATCAGTGAACCTCTCCTGTACACCAAGCATCTCTCATTATGTAATCTGGTTTATTTTACATAATTTCTTTCCCATTTACCCTAGGTGATATGTGCCTTGTGTTGGCGAAAGATGTTTCAAAATGAGTAATTTTTACCTCCTTGTTTGTAGGCTATACTGCATAGGATTAAAAAGTAAGGCATTATATTGTCATGCTTGGCTATGCATAAAAAATATACTTATAAGTAAGTTACAAAATGATCAAGTCTTTTGTTGGTCAACATTAGATAAGCTTCTTACCTTATTTTTATTTAAAATAAAGAATTATTTTTTAGTTATAAATAAGAAATAAATAATCATTCGAACATTATTAGAAACAAAAATAAAAAGAAAAAAGCATGTCTGTCTAAGGTAAAACTTTTAAGGATGTTTGAACACCACCTTTTTCTTTAAGTAAAAAAAGTTATTTTAAAATAATTCTTATCTTATTGTGAAATAAGTAATTCACTAATAATTAATTTTCAATCGATCAAAAAGATTATATTTTAGAGCTTACGTATTTACTTGTAAGTAATATTTTAAAGCTTTTCCAGAATGTCTTACCACATAATAGAAATGGTAATTATAACTGATGTTTGGTAACAGGAAGTCCAAAGGGAATAATAAGTTATGATTAATCACTAAGTAAATTAGTGGCTGAAAAAGATGCCAATTATAGTGTTTGAAAATTGCAATTGCAATCATAGGTTTCTTAAGACTCAATTTATCTATGTTGGCTTAGTGGGACTTAAATTCTCCATGTATATTTCTTTTTAATCATTCTTAATTTCGATTAAGCCTTCGAAGATATAATATGAATAAAAAAAAGTCCTTAATAATTTAAAATATTTAGATGGATTAATTTAGGTACTTGAAGATAGTGTTCTAAAATGCATGTATATGCTCGATGCATTTTCGAAACACCTCGTATATGGTGTATGTGCGTGATAATGTGGTTAACCCGTTTCGTTGACCACATATGCACGCTTAAATATCAAAATGTGCATATATATATATATGTTAAAAATTGTGTCAAAATTAGTATGGAAAAGCTAAACCTGTTTTTATATTAAAAATGAAAAAAAGCAAATTGAGCTCAATAAATATGAAATTAGCCCAAATCATCCAAGTCCGTAGATCACATACAACAATATATAAGATTTTGATGTTTAAATAAATCAAAATCAAAATCCAAATCAAATTTTTTGTAGAGTTGAAATAAGGGAACACAATGGAGATGATTTCGTATTGAATGAAACAAAAGATGATTTCGATGAATAAGAGGAGATTTAATTAGAATCAGATAAACAATTAAAAAAGATTTGAAAATTTTTAAGTCAACATTCGTGTCTAATCTAATTGTAAGAATTGATTACCAAGTAATTGCAATATTTATGATTTTGAGCAATATATTTTTGTTGAAATTTTGAAAAAAAAAAAAAAATTAGTTTAGAGATTTTGTTATTTTATCTATTTATTTGTTTAGAATATTTAAAATAATATTAAAAATGAAAAATATATAATTACGTATATGCTTCGTATAAGCACGTATATGCTTGTAATTTTTGATGCTTGATCGAAATGCATGATCCATTTTAGAATCTTGCTTGAAGTTCTAATTCTCAAGTCTTACTACCTCTTTATGAAAGGTCCATGAATTAGACTTCTAAGTGAATAAATGAAGTTTGGTAATAAATAATATATTTCTCCCACACGATTTAAACTTTTAAAGAACTAACAATGAAAAGGTTGGACAAGAAAGGTTTATTTCTTTGTGTTGACCGGATATCAATTTTCATGGCCATTTGAACCACATAACTAAGGGTGGGAAATTTTTCGACAATCAATTTTAATTTAAACTGGTTTTGTGCTCTCAGAACTAAGAATTAAGCATTTCTAGTCCAGTTCTTCATTTATCTTATTAGAATTGATAATTATTCAATAAATTTATATTACTTTTTTTATAATGTATAAATAGAGCATCGGAATAGAACCACTAAATTCTAATTTATTCAATAACTACACGTATAACCAATTTATATTCAATTTTCATCACATTTACATTGAATCAAATCGTGCATGACACTGCATATAATATTTAGTCCGCATTTTTTTATGACAGGGTAACCAGCTGTCCCTACCCTTCAGATGTTCATTGGGTAAACTCTCAGGTTGATGCAATAGTCTGCAAATCACGCCAACTAGGTAAATCGCACTAGGCAAGTCCTGTATGATAGGCTCGATCGAGAAAATGTTGATAAGGGGAATCGAACTCGTGATCAAAAGTCTCCGCACTCACCTAACCTACTCCACCAACTCGACCATCCTATGAGGGACATATTTAGTCCACATTTTACTGGATACTAAGTCATTGTTTGGCTCCCATTTTATGGAAATGAAAATTGATGGAATAATGTTTTTTAGATAAATGAGTGGTTGAAAAAGAATGAAAAATTCTCGATCTATGTGTAATATTATTTTATAAAAAATTGTATAGTTGAAAATAAGAGAGAAATAAATAAAATGTAATGAAATGAAAATTAATGAGGAAAAAAGGGGAGTAAGATTGTTACTGAGATTATGTTGTCTCACTCTCCTAGACAAAACTTATCCATGTCTAGCATAATTTTTAACTCAACAAAGAACCTTAAAATAATAAAAATAAAAGGGTGCCGGGGCCCCACACGCAAACGCGTGGTGGAGCAGTTTCCATAAACAGTGACTTTGAATTGGTCAAACTCCTAGCCGTTAATCTTTTTTCCCTCCCAATTCTCACTTTGTTCTCTAAAAGGTTTCCACGAGGACCCTACCATTAATATCATTTTCCCTCCATCCTCTAGTGGGAAGATGTTTCGAGCTTTTCGATGAGATGAGCCAGTATAACAAATATAATTTTAATATTTAGTATAATTCAATTTACTTTATTGAACATACCATCAACATGAGATTATACTTACTCCGGTAAATATTTTTAAGTTACATGAGTAATTTTGTAGTTCAAGTGGTATTCTAATATTAGTTTTACAATTTGTAAGCTAGAAAAATGTTTTTTTTTTTAAAGCTCAATCTATTGCGATACTTATTTATCAAAAGTCATTATGATTGTTAGAAAAATTATGGTCTGTTGGGGCACATCTCGAGATTTACCCCCCTCATGATATTCTTGGGGCAGGGATGTAGGGATCCTCAAAGTTAGGGTACAACCTTTGTCCTCGGGGCATAATTCAGTAGTGCAAAGGATATGAGTGAGGTAGTCTCAACTTTACTGGCAACTGCAGTGTGAGGCTTCGATTGTCGAAATATGGAATTTGACTCTTTGTGGGTATCAGTGTACGGGCAAACTCTTATTCCCTGAATTGTTGGGGTACATCAGCGATTTACCTCTCTCGTGACACTCCAAAGACGGGACGGTGGGGCCCTCAAAGTTAGAGTTCAACCTTTATTTATCCATGTCATCATGACTGTTAGTTTCATGTTGAAAATAATGCAAGTAAATAGAATTTATCCTTATATAACAGTTTGTGCTTTTAGAAATATTGATCCAACATGGTATCTCATCAAACAAATGTCTCGACTGACAAAATTTTATCTCTCTTTTGGGGTTTTATTTCGAAGGTTAGAAAATGTGTTGTGGATAGATCACTCTCACACCATGACTATTCATTTACAAAAACTCTATAAGACTTCAAACTTGTATTCGATAAGGTCAAGTGAAAACAAAATATTACTATATAAGTTATTGTCTAGCACTTAAAATTTGAGATGAAATGACTCTACGAGACATGATTACAATTATGTAAAGATTCCACCAAACAGGGAATTAGCAACTAAGCTTGACATTGAAAAAGTACAAAATGCTTTAAAGTAATGAGTTCATACATCATAATTTAGGTACTAATTCCCTGTTTGGACAAATAAAATATACCAAGATTTTTTTATATATGCTATTCTTATTCAACTCCTTTTCTTTTTATGGGAGTCAAAAAGGAAGAACAGGAGCATGTACTCTCACAGGAAAAGTCATAAAATCTAATCATTTCAGCCTTAATAATCTTATCTTTTTAATCTGACCATCAATTTATAATACATGTTTATTCATATTTATACCATACATATGAACCTTAAAAACTTTTAATGTATGATCAGATTTTTTATTTAATTATTTATGTTTATGCCTTACAAATCTTATTACAAACTTTTAATAAAGGAATTTATTTTCGACATTATTTATTGAATAATATTATTATTTTGTCTCGGATGCTATCTTAGTCGCATGTCGTTTTTGTTGTATTAGAAGAATTTGATAGATGAGGTTCAGTGACCTGCATCAAACATGTTTTTCCCAACCAAAAGAGTTGAAAATTATGTAGGTGTGAACCAAGGACAAATTGGTTGGTCCAAAATCCAAATCTAAACGTACCTAAATTAATTCAACATTTGCAAACTAGCCTTTTTGGGGATAGATTTCAAACCTCTTGTTTAATAAACACAACAAATTGAAATTAAGGCAAAAGATTGAATTATTTAAAAAAAAAAAAAATTAAGAGTCCAACTTGTATATAATCTTGATAATTCAAGAATAATGTCATAAAATAGAACAAACCCTAGAACCTCAAAAAATTTGCCCATTTCATTTCTAAATGCAAGTGTATATGCTTGAATATATCAATAATGATCCAAGATTGTAATGTAAACGATTTTTTGTGATTTGATTTTCTTTAAAAATGTTGATTTCTTGACTTTTGCTATTCCCACCTTTTGTTTTATTAGCAAATTTATCTTCACTCAATAAATCATGCAATGAAATATTGACAATTCTTTTGCTCAGAAGAATCCAAAAATTGTTTTGCATACATTTACACGAGCTTCTTGTCATTGAATTGTGTACATCATTTACATGTGAGCATGTGTCAGATACGTATACTGTCATCATGTATCCTATCAAGGCAATCCCGTACACTATAAAAGAATTGCTATTGATGTCATAAGTCCGCAATCTTTTTATGGGTCACTCTCATAATTTTGAAATTTTGCAACTCTGTCCCAAGGACTTGGAAAGCAATGCACGTACAAGGATGTATGAGAATTATCTAATAAAAGCGTTCAAATTCTCGAGTCAACTATACAATTTAAATATCATAGTATAAACATCCATATGTAATAAAGTTCACGTACCTAACTCATTACTATAGGACTTCCTTACGACGCGATATTTGCCTCTCACCTTATACATTGCATATCTCAATTACCATTCGGCATTATGAGACAAGCTAATGGTCCCTCAACCTAGGCTCAGAAGTCACTAACCACTCTTTGTTTCAACATTATTAGAGAATTAAACCCAACACATCCTAATAGCTAGATGCATATAATAAATAACGAACCAGTATGGATTGTGCGTATATTGAATAAGTTCTAGTAATGTTTATTCTCCGATAGATGACATACCAAAATTAGATGAAATTTCTACATAAGAGGAAACTTTCAACAAACAGATAGTTACTATGCAAAGATTAAAATTTGTATCATTTCCTGCAAATTAAATCGACAATTTACCATAGGATGCATGGTATGACAAATATATCGATGAGGTTAATTTCTATACACAACAGGTCACCGATGAATCATGACTCGTCACAGCCTCCAACTTTCCTCCATGGATTCACATTCTCAACATCCTTCACAGTAAAAGTGTCCTCGTGTACTAAGAATCTATTAGCATAAAGTTAACTGCTAGCCACACTTGACCTTTTCATGCTTTTGGCCTTCTCTCTGTCTCTCTCCAACCATATACGTCCATGACCAAAAAAGTAAAAGATAAAAAAGCAAACTGCCCGCTTAAAAACCACTTATAAGAAGTGTAACAGCCCCATAAACACATTCTTTCTTTATGTGCTAATATATTATCCAAAGTTAGACAAAACTCAACAATAATGGAAGATCAGTGCAGTCCTCTTAGCTGGGCTTACTACTATCAAGAAGAGGTAAAATTCTTTTCCAGAACTTGTTCTTTTCTATACTTTCATATTTTCTTATTCGGGTATAAAGACTCTAACTAAGTTTTATGCTGGTGGTTAACTTCCTGAACAGGGTTAAAAAAGGGTTTCGTGTGCAGGACCAAAAATTATTGGGAATTAACACTTAGTTTGTTGTTTTTGTATTTTTTTTGGTTTGTAATGTGCAATGTGCCATTTGATTATCAAGAAATTGCAATTTCTTTATGTTATTATGTTTTCTTCTGTTTGTGTATGAAGATTCGGACAAAGTTTTTAGTGATGTAATTAGGACCCAAATTTACTCGAAATATAAGGCTTAGTTTTGTGGTTTTTTCTTTTTTGCAATTTTTCATAATTTGTAATGTGCATTGTGCCACTTGATTTAGGGAATTGAGGACTTGAAGCATTCTTTCTTGTACTCGACATTGGAGCTAGAGACGGGCATCCTGTCTGCACATGAAGAACTTTCAAGAAAAGATGATGAAATTCTCCATCTCAAGAATCTCTTAACAAAGATTGTAAGAGAAAGGGATGAATTCGAAGGAAAATGCCAAACACTTATGATGGAAAAGCAGCTTATTTTTCAACAAGTAGAAATCCAAAAAAAGCCCCCAAAACAGAACATAGAATCTGCACCTTCAAGTGGAACTAACAGCAATGAAGATGAGAACAACATTGGACTTCCCTCTGATTGTGATGAAAACAACTTTGTACCATCACCATTGCCGGAAACATTTTCCGAGGTTAAAAAAGGGTTTCGTGTGCAGGACCAAAAATTATTGGGAATTAACACTTAGTTTGTTGTTTTTGTATTTTTTTGGGTTTGTAATATGCAATGTGCCATTTGATTATCAAGAAATTGCAATTTCTTTATGTTATTATGTTTTCTTCTGTTTGTGTATGAAGATTCGGACAAAGATTTTAGTGATGTAATTAGGACCCAAATTTACTCGAAATATAAGGCTTAGTTTTGTGGTTTTTTCTTTTTTGCAATTTTTCATAATTTGTAATGTGCATTGTGCCACTTGATTTAGGGAATTGAGGACTTGAAGCATTCTTTCTTGTACTCAACATTGGAGCTAGAGACGGGCATCCTGTCTGCACATGAAGAACTTTCAAGAAAAGATGATGAAATTCTCCACCTCAAGAATCTCTTAACAAAGATTGTAAGAGAAAGGGATGAATTCGAAGGAAAATGCCAAACACTTATGATGGAAAAGCAGCTTATTTTTCAACAAGTAGAAATCCAAAAAAAGCCCCCAAAACAGAACATAGAATCTGCACCTTCAAGTGGAACTAACAGCAATGAAGATGAGAACAACATTGGACTTCCCTCTGATTGTGATGAAAACAACTTTGTACCATCACCATTGCCGGAAACATTTTCCGACGTCCCATCGCAGGAGAAAATCGTGCCGAACAAGCCATTACCAGAAAAAGGTAAGTTCTTGCAAGCAGTAATGGAAGCTGGACCCCTTCTTAAAACTCTTATGCTGGCTGGACCCCTACCCCAGTGGCAGCACCCACCCCCCCAAATTAACTCCATTGACATTCCACCAGTCGCCATTTCTTCTCCAAGAAATAGTAATGGATTATTCAGTAACAAGAGGGCTCTGATGAACGGGGAATTAGGGCAAGATTTTTCACCCAAGTTTCAAAAAGTTGTTCACCAAAATCATCATTGACCTAACATAATTATTTAGCAAGCATAATCTATCCTTTTCATGCTGTTAAGCATGAAAGTGATGGCAATTATGTTACTAGTTAAAGTTTGTATATGAATGGTTTGTCATAGAAACCAAGGATCTTTAACTAATCTTAGATCAGAGAGTGAGTATTAAGTGGGCTCAATCAAGCCCCTTTAGCTTTTGGTTTGGATGGAGACTTAAGTCATTTTCCCCCTATTATTGGCTTGTTTGGCAACGTAGATGGTACCGATGGACAGGATTAAAAAAGAAAATACTGTTCAATTCTGCGTACTAAATAGGCCTTATATTTATTTTACTTTCCCCTCAAGTGTATCAGCAGGAGTTTGAGATTCTCCAATTGGTGGGGAATTTGGGAATTTTATATATATGATGCATACATTAGTGTATCTTGGTAGGTTTCGTTGTTGTTGACCTTGAGTCATCATTTGGAACTTGGAAGGATATATTTTAATAGAATTAGAGCTGTGCTTCATATATTATTATTTGCTTTTATGCCATGATTTTGATATAAACATGAGTAATTATTTATGAAAAGGCAAAATAGCAATAGAGGCTCGCAAACTTCTTATCCGAATTACAGTTTGGTTTCCGACCTAAATCGTGCCCTTCAGGCATTTTGGTTTGAATGCACATTTTGATCAGATTTTTGCTTGTTCAATAACGCTGGCTATAAAACACGATACTACTAAAAGAGAAAAAAAAGTTAAAATCTTGTCCATTTTATTTTTGTAACTAACTTATACGATTTTTTGGTTTGTTCAATAACGTCGATTGTAGCGAAGTACTCTAACTACTAAAAGAGAACGACAAGGTAAAATTTTGTCCATTATATTTCTTTGTATCAAACTTTTATGGATTTTTGGTTTGTTCAATAATATCGATTGTATCGAAATACTCAGACTAAAAAGAGGAAATAAGTTAAAATTATTCAATCCTACGTGCCAAATAAGCACTATATCTAATCTAATTTTCCCTAGAATATCAGATAAGGCTAGAAATTCTCAACAATGGTGAGTAGTTCTATATGAGTGCATACCTATGCCTTTTCACAGAGAAAATATATTAGTGTATCTTGTTAGATTATGTTATAGTAGACCTTCAGTTATCATTTGGAAGATGATTTTATTAAAAATAAAATTAAAGGTGATTTCATAGATTATTCTCTTACTTTTATGTCATGAACAGTGATTTTGATAGAAAAAGTAATTATTTTATGAACAAAATTATTCAAAGATACCAACTGATCTTACTTTCCATGAATGGTACCTACCATGCATGGCTTGTGTCTGCCATTTAAACTGCTTCTCATTAGACCACTCATACCTATCATGCAAATATATTTAAAGAAATGCAAATAAAGTTAATTCAGAACATATTACCATTTTCTTTTTCTTTTGTGTCAATTATCGTCTAAAAGTTTAAGCAATTAAAATTTATTATTAAATAAAAAATTTAAATGATATATATGTGACTTTCTTCAATTGTCTACACTTGTGGACAAGATGGAAAGTAATATCCCTAAGTTTAAATCATGCTTTTTTACTGAAATTGTACATGTCGCGTTTTGATAGGAAAAATGAATATGACCTGCACATGAGGGTGGCTATTGAAGGTAATTTAAATCATATATATGGTCATTTTCAACAACTAAATTTTTTATACCAAATGTTTTCAATATTTATCTTCAACATGCTCGTCACATGTAAGTATATTTGTTCATCAAAGCTTGATATGTGCACAAAATATGGTTGGTGAGACTTTAATTTAGATCTTTGACCTTCTTATGATAACATGTTTAACTGCGTTTGCGATGAACCTATTCCATCTTGTTTCCTTTGGCACCAAAAATCAATTTGGTCTGGTTTTCTTGTACCGCTATGAACCAATCGGCCTGTCGTAATTGAGATTGAACAGTTAAAAAGAGATAAATATATTTAGCTTTTATGTTTCAACAAATACATAATAATATATAATTTACAGATAGTAAGCTACTAAACCTTATCCACTGGGCCTACAATTAAGCTACTCAAGGCATAATAGCCAATGAAGAAAATGGTCACCAAAGTCACTGGATAATCATACTTATACCATTGGTGGCTTTTACAAAAAGACCCAAAATCAACACCAAGATTACAGAACACGGATTAATCACAAAGGCATCAAGTTCTCATTGATTGGGCTCAAATTAACCTTGTACCTGTCTGCACAAAGTGTATAAACTCAAAAGACACAGCCCTAAACCAAAGAATATAGAGGCAGTCACTAAAATGGTCCCAAAATCTCCAAACTTAATAGAAACCCTTTTCCAGTTCAAACTGAAGAATTACCAAGACTCCTCACTCACAAATTTACCAGAAAACCAGGAGTTTAAAAGCCAAAAAACAAGTTTCACAAAGAAGATAGGGAAAGACGCACAGTCACTTGAAAAAGAAGAGACCCAGAAGCTTCTCAAAGAAGCACTCCAAGAGACGAGAAAATGAAAGACCAAGTAGGGCAAAAGTCTTAGACCAAGAATATATAGGCAAGGTCGTCACCATAGATGCTAGGTTTAGGAGATTTGAGGGACCAAAGCGACATACATGTATTATCAAGTTTGGGCCAGGTCATAAGGAGTTCAACACAATGCGTTATTGGGCAAGGGCTCAAATAGTATCTGTAATTTTTAAAAATTTATCATCATAGTCAAAGTGAGCTGGACCACCTAGAATTATGGCATCACAGCCCAATAGTGGCAAACTTTTTGGTAAATAAATCCCCTTTCAATGTTTAAAAATGAACTTCTTATGCTTTCTATTATTCATAAGATACTCTTTATAAATATTGAGACTTTTGAAACTGCTCTAAAATAGGAGTCAAAAACCTTGTTTTAATATTTTTTCTTGTATTAAAATATTTAAGCACGAGAAGTTAACATTAAAGTATCACAATTACTTTTAAAAACTTAATAGTAGAACGAACTACACAAAATGATGCTAAATATTACTTGCTTTCATTTTTAAACACAAAATTCCCAACGAAAGGGATGCAATACAGTTGGTAAACTACTTTGCCAATGAAATTTTTCGCATGTGATTAGATTAATCTATTTTATTTTATTAATCATATTGCTTGGCTTTTAGAATATTCGAACATGAAATGAATTCAATCATTCTTGATGCACAATCCATTTTACAATAATATTGACAACATGCCACATGGTATGTTGTTATTTGACAGTTTAAAAAATAATTTATCTTTTCAACCAGCACTTTTTTGACACACACAACCTTGTCAACAATATTGTAAAAATACATTGTACAAATGATATTATCCTTTGAAAAGTTGATTTGCCTTTACTAACGGATTTTTTACAGGTTAAAGTTCGAAACAACATAATTACTCTTTCATTTACGGCTTTCGGTATGCGAGTGGTTGAAACTTTTTTAGTTTTTAAGATTGATTAATATTAACAACTATGTTCTATAGCTAAAATGGATACCTTTATATCTTCTTCAGATTATGCAGCCGCCCAAGGCAGTGCTGAAGAAACTTGAGAGCATCTTTGCCCGATTTCTATGGGATTCTAAGGATCAAGCACGACGTCTACATTGAAGGAGTTGGAAGGCGATTTGCCTTCCTACTGATGAGGGAGGCCTCGGCTTTAGGAGATTACAGGATGTGATGGACACCTTCTCCATGAAGCTCTGGTGGCTGTTCCGATCTCAGAGGTCACTTTGGGCTAAGTTTTTACTAGGCAAGTATTGTAAGGGGACGCATCCTTTACTTGCAGCAGTTCCCAGTTCAGCTCCCCCTACCTGGAAGAGGCTGAAATCAGTTGGACCACGGACGGATCCACACATTGCTTGGCACCTTGGAACCGGTCAGATTTTCTTCTGGCATGATTGTTGGATGGGCGAGTCCACGTTGGCATCCCTATTCCCCCACAGACAGCACACATCTGCGAAGGTACAGGATTTTTTTGACGAGACTGGGTGGGATTTTGGACGGTTATTACAGGCCCTTCCTTCTCGCATGGCGGAACAGGTAGGGGCGATACCCTTATGTGCAGATGCCACGGACCGAATTGTTTGGAAAATTACTTCGGATGGTGACTTTACCACCAAATCAGCATGGCAACTAGTTCGTTCGGTTCGCCAGCCTCAGGACTCATATCGACTGCTGTGGAGCTCTATCTTGCCTGCCACTATTTCATTCTTCTGCTGGAGACTGTGGCAGGATGTCATTCCAGTAGATGTTGTTATTCAGAGGAGAATTGGATGTCAGTTAGCTTCTCGTTGTCAGTGTTGTTCCGAGATTGAGACCATCAATCATATTTTCACGAGCAGCAGCATCTCCGACCAGGTATG
>NW_019231325.1:127262-159747 GCF_002742605.1 Olea europaea var. sylvestris
CGTGGACACATTCGTATTATCATTCCTCTACTGATATTTTGGTTTCTATGGACTGAGAGGAATGATGCGAAGCATAGAGGTATTCGTATGGTGGCCAGACGTATTATTTGGAGGGTCTACCGCATGATCTCCTTTCTTCATATGGGAGGACTATTCCGAGTTGAGCATTGGCGAGGAGATGTGACACTTGCACCTTTTTTTGGCATTTCTTTGACCCGTCCTCTCCCACCACCACCTATTATGGTTGTTTGGCACACTCCACCAGTTGATGGATGCGTCAAAGATGGATTTGCAAGTGGTGGAGGCATCATTAGGGACCACGCAGGATACTGTATCAAAGCATTCTCAGCATCGTATGACCCATGTTTCATTTTGGAGGCTGAACTCAGAGCCATACTAGATGGGCTTCTATTGGCCAGAGGACTTGGAATTTCAGCTATCTGGCTCGAGGCAGATTCAACATTGGCTATTCACTGCATTACCAAAGGTGCAGGACCATGGTCGATTCAGGGTATTTTTAGACAGATCAGAGACCTCATCTACTTCGATAGAGACACGGTTTCACACATCTACAGAGAAGGCAACCAGGTTGCTGATTCTCTTGCTACAGAAGGCTGGAATCATCGGCGCTATCTAGAGTATGGACCACTAGAACTGCCTCGACATATTAGGGCGATAATGCGGATCGACAGACATGGATTGCCCAGTTTCAGAGGTTCGTAATTTAGGCTATTCTTTATTGTATAGGGAAGTAGTACTTCCTCATTTATTGCTTTCATTTATTATATTCATTTGTTGCATCACTGCTTTTTGGAGGTCAGGTTCATGCCCCCCTCCTTTCGTGTATTCTTGATTTTTATGAAATAAATATGGTTGGGGAACCCTTAACCCCCATCGACCTTCCTTGGTGGATCCTAAAAAGTCACTAAGGATGTGTAGATGTCTTTACCAAAAAAAAAAAAAAAAAATGGATATCATTCACTCACAGATTTTCTGTAAGTTCAAGGTCAAAGCTATTTTTTTTTTTTAAACATTTATTACCCTTCAATTATGGATTTTCAGTATGTGAATGATTGAAACCTTTTTAATTTTTAAAAATAAATAGTGCCAGTGACGGATTTTTCGTTTGTAATATAAATTAATATTCACCTACTGCATATCAGTAACTGAAAGGTTGCAACTTTTTCTGGAAAAAAAAAAAAATTGATTACCATTCAACTATGGATTCTCAACGTTGAATTTTTGAAAAGAATTTTACTTATTAAAATTAATTAATATCGGCAATGAATTTTTTGTAAGTAATGTGAATTACTCTTCACTTACGAAATATTCGTTGATGAAGAAGTCGAAACTTTTTTTTGAAAATTTTGATTACACTTCAACTACGAATTTTTGGTAGGTGAATGGTTAATTTTTTTAATTATAAAAATTTATTAATATCAGCTACGAAAGCTTCATGGGTAATATCTATTGTCAAAAAATACAAATGTTAAACGATTACACTAGGTATGAAATATTTGTTGATAAAGATCTATTTTCTTTATCAGTAGAAATTTCGTTGTTGATTATTGTAGTTGAAATTATATTACTTTTGTCAACGGATAGAATCGGTCAAAAGATATTTTTAGTGGTATTCTTGGTGCAAGATCTTTGTCCTTCCCCCATTTTTCTTAAAATTTGATGACATACTTTAATTCTTTCTTGATTTTTCTTCATCCACAACGTGTAATTAAACAATTAGCTAGGAAGAACAACTGTAACCTACTTTGGATCTTAATTTTAATTATACAAATTTATTTTTCAATTAATGCTTATGAATTGTTTTTACTCATATTTTTAATGCTTTGGATTTATTGGCCACTAATTCATTTATATGTGAAATGATAATTATGTCGAAAGATGAATTATTTGTTTTTACGATGTAGTAAAAATATGCAATCTGGATAAATGGAAGAGATACACATTGATGGTTTTGTGGTAATTAATTAATCCTTTAGTGATTAAATGATCTTGCTTAAGGCTTATTTGAATTCACATAGAGATATGTTGGATTGACTTGAGTAGGATTGATTTTAACTCGTGAGACACAAATAAATTAATTTAGAAGAATTCGATCCAATACACGTAATTAATTGATATCAAAATTAGTGATTGAGATTAAGGGAATAATTATGGTGAAACCATGAATCCTAACATTAAATTATCATATAAAAATTTTACATAAGCACGGGGTTAATTGTTTATCATCTTTAAAATAAAAAATCACAAAAAGACAATAAACACATTTATTGCCATGAATTGAATTGAATTAAAAATAGTTGAATCAAAACTTAGATAGTAGTATTCATGCATAAGATAATTTAGGCTTTTAGATCCATTTTATTATTTGTCATAGTCCATATGCTTTTGCTAACTATAATTTAACAATACTGAGGTTTTAATGTGACTCTTAAAAGAAGGCTTTAGAGGGAAAAATAATTCCTCCTAAAGGTAAGGATGTGTGATGAAGTTAAGATTTAATTGATTTACATGTGATATTATGTAATAGCATAGACTTTTAGATAAAGTAATTCAACAATTAATAGTACAAAATAGAACATTTTAAGAAAATATAAGGGTATTTGATAGTTTACTCAAATCTAGTTCTGTTAGCTACAGACATCATTCACTTACTTTCTTTACTTGCCAATCATATTTTTCACCAAGTTATTCGGAGGGATTGTATTAGAGAAGTAAAAGCCATCACTTTTTGCTTCCCAATAACACACTCCCCTGTTGCACATCCTGCTCTTTTCTGATCTAGAAACATCGAAAACTTGGTCCTTTGAACCCCACCAGAAATGACAAAAGAACAAAGTGAATACAGCAAAGTTCTCACAGAAACTTCAGTTAAAATCTTGATGGATAGCAAGTGGATTGTAACGCCTATAAATTATGATCTCATATTGGGCCATTTTATTGGATTCGAGTGAGGCCCATTATAGTTGGGCCCCAAAGTTGAGGCTCTTAAGAGGCCAGCTGAAGCGCCATCGAGTCCCTAAGAAGTCTAGTCGAGGCGCCACCGAGGTGCCTATTATTATGCTTATATAATCACTTTCTTATTGGGCTCGGACTTAGGCCCACTTCACTTCCATTTCCTCTCTATATATGGATTCATTCACACTATTAAGGTATGGTCTAACTCTCTAGTCAAATCTCCATCTCTCTACTATTGCACTCGATATATTTATATTTGTCTGGCCGTTGACTTGACCGTCGGAGTGCAAACGATCGTCGGACCTTTTTCTCGTCCGGCCACCTTTGCCTTTTGATAGGGTGCTACGTGTGCAGGTTTCAAGGGGATAAGGTAGAGCATCTGCTAGCGCCATTTTTGGAGGTTAACAAATTGGCGCCGTCTGGAGAAACAGTACAAACCATGTTACACTGCGTACAAAAAGGTAACTGGAGAATTGAAAATTTTTTCGATAGTTCTCTGCCAAAGAAAGCAAAGACAGCAAGACAACAACCAGAGAAAAGAAGAAAAAATGGCAGTAACAGAAAAAGAGTGATTTTTCTTTATAGTTTGCTCCACCAAAAATTCAAGAAAATTAGCCACCAAAGATGAAGGGGATATGGCTACTAAAATCTCGTTGAAAAAAGGAATTTCCCAACTATGGTCCCTGCCATGAAAATGGTTCTCGCTGGAATGAAGAAACCCGGGTTGGAGAACGACACCATGAGAAATGGCTATTTCTGGAAAATGGAAGATGAATACCATGAAAGTTGAAGAAAAATGAGTCCAACTTCAGCGCCAGTTAGCTAACTTTTCAATGTTGAAATCAATCATAACACCCATCATCTTCATCTTGCTTCCTTTCCAACAATGGTTGGTAAGTGTTCCATACTCCTCCAAAAATTAGATTATTGTTCAAGAAATAGAATCAAGCCACAAATTAGACATTCTACCCGTTCACCCGCCAAATGCTTGACCAAATGCTCAGTCATTTTTTCGTTTTTTATGGATACATTAACTATGCAATATTTTGCAAACACCGGTAACGAATGTTAAGGCAACCGCCAACTTCATAGTGGACGGTAGTGCACAGTTCCTGCTCTTCCCCATGTGTCAATTTAAATTTTCATGTGATGGTGGCGTGTTGGTGCCAAGGCATTATCCATTCAACTTTTGCAAGTTGTCTAGTCTGATAATTGCAGAAAATAATTAATTCCCACTACAAGGTTTGTGAAAGGGCTTCACTGAATATTGGGTCAAATGTGTATACAAAGTTGGGTCATAATAATTTATCTTTATTGGGCTTCATCGCTCCTCATACCTGTCCAAAGAATTTGGGCCCTATTTATTCCTTTTGGGTCATGGTACTTTATTGGTTTTCCCAAAATTTTGAGTGGAAGAAGTAGCATATTGGTTGTGATTACTCTACCTGGGCTGCCATTAATTCTCTTTTGGGTCGCCTGTTAGGCTTATAAGCTTTATTAGGCTTGATGCTCTTTCTTGCTTCCATTTGGGTTGCCATTTATTTTAAATCATATAGAAGAATGGCAAAATACTTAATTTTGGGAACATAAACAAGCGAGAAGGAGCCATAGAGAAAGAAGACTTCAAGTTCATGATCATCAACCCGCCATTTTTCTATTTGTTCTGCTCGGGCTATCTCTTCAAACAGAAAAGGTAATTGAAATATTTTGAAGATGGTATTACTCCATTACTAAAACTTCTTCAAAGATATTAACATGGTATTACTCCTGATCTTGGTGCAAATTTTCAATTATTCAATATTGATTAGCGAAGCTATTTAAACTTCAAGCAAACTTTTGGTTACTACTTTCTACTGAGATTTCAATATTATTGATAGCTTATGAAAATTTAAGGATTTTGGGATTGCAAAATTATTCTCTTACTTGCTAGTTATAAAGCAACTGTACCAATTGGTTTGTTTGGGTGCTCAAACATTTCTCCATGTTGTCAAAATGATTTTTCTCAAATAATTTCATAAAGAGCATTGTAATGGAGCTTATATTGATTGTCGAAGATGAACTAGTATCTTGTTATCGCTCATATATATTGGAAATGGCCAATGGCATGCACCATGACTTTAGTTGAATGCTTGGCTCAAATTTCTCTTATTTACAAGTACTCTTGATCATCATTTCTTATTAATTGAAGGCAAGCTCATAAGTCTTTGCACATCAAGGCTAGCTTGTGAATTCTTTATTTACTGAAGGCGAGCTCAAGCTCGTAGATTTCTTTTTATCATATGCAGTGCTTTGGAGTCCTCATTCCTTGAATAAAGGAAGAGGCGATACATTAGAGTACTCACTCCTTGAATAAAGGAAGGGGCAATATTCTTAAAGTTTTTGTGTCTTGAATAAAGGAAGAGGCACATCTTTTGGGATCTTTGTTTCTTGAAAAAGGAAGAGGCAAATCACCAGACATATTTGCCCTTGAAAAATGAGCCTTTCCTGGCCATGTGAGATGTTTATTCTTCGCCCTGCCGGATGTCTATGCCCCACCTCACTATCGTCGAGCCGAACTCTAAGTCCTCATCTATTTGAGGCTAGCTTATAAGACTCAGATAGTTCGACAGTAATTTGTGAAATGTCTATTCCCCGATTCGCTATCGTTGAGCCGAGCTCTAAGTCCTTGTCTATCTGAGGCTAGCTTATAAGACTCTGATAGCTCAATAGTAATTTGTGGAATGTCTATACCCCGTCTCGCTATCGTTAAGCTGAGCTCTAAGTCCTTGTCTATCGAGGCTAGCTTATAAGACTCCGATAATTCGACAGTTCGCTAGATATTTATCCCTGACTTCGTGAGATGTCTTTTCCTCGCCTTACTATCGTTGAGCTTGGCTTTAAGTCTTATCTATTCAAGGTCAACTTATAAGACTCCGATAGTTCAACAGTTCGTCGGATGTCTATTCCTGGCTTTGCGGGATGCTTATTCCTCATCTCGTTATTGTTGAGCCGAGCTCTAAGTCCTCATCTATCAAGGCTAGCTTATAAGACTCCGATAGTTCGACAATTCGTCACATGTTTATCCCTGGCTTCGCGAGATGTCTTTTCCTTGCCTCACTATCATTGAGCTTGGCTCTAAGTCCTCTTCTATTCTAGGTCAACTTATAAGACTGCAATAGTTCGACAGTTCGCTGGATGTTTATCCCTGGCTTCACGAAATGTCTTTTTCTCGCTTTACTATTGCCGAGCTTAGCTCTAAGTCCTCTTTTACTTGAGGCCAGCTTATATGACTCCGATCATTCGACAGTTCATCAAATGTTTATTCATGGCTTCGCGAAATGTCTTTTCCTTGCTTCTCACTATTGTTGAGCTTGGCTATAAGTCCTCGTCATTCCGAGGCACATCACTAAGACTTCAATAGTTCGAGAGTTATTCGCGGGACGTCTATCCCCCGCCTCACCAGATGCTGTCCACGACTTTACAAAGCTTCAACCCTCCCGATGCGGAGTCCCCTATGGGTCATCCCCTCGATCGCAGCGTTGCAAAAGCTTTATAAAGCTTTAAACCACCTCCCAAACGTCATCCCCTGTGGGTTAGCACATTAGTCGCAAATGAGCTCTGTCATCAGCTTTACAAAGCTTAAATCCTCCTGACGTGGAGTTTCTTATGGGTCATCGCCTCGATCATAGCGTTGTAAAAACTTTACAAAGCTTTAGCCATCTCCTGCATCGGTCCCAGATGAGCTTTTCCATCAGCTTTACAGAACTTCAACCCTCCCTACGCTGAGTCCCTTGTGGGTCATGGTCTCGATCGCAGCCTTGTAAAAGCTTTATAAAGCTTTAGTCATTTCTCGCACGTCATCCCCTGTGGGTCAGCGCCTTGGTCAAAGATGAGTCCCGACCCTTAACTTCACAAGCTTCAGCCTGCACGTCGTCTCCTATGGGTCATCGCCTCGGTCACAACGTTACAAAATCTTTACAAAGTTTCAAACCGTCTCCCAAGCGTCATCCCCTGTGGGTCAGCATATTAGTCATAGATGAGCTCTGCCATTAGTTTTATGAAGTTTCAACCCTCCCGACGCAAAGTCCTCTATGGGTCATCGCCTCGATTGCAGTATTGCAAAAGCTTTACAAAGTTTTAGCCATCTCCTGCATCGATCACAAATGAGCTTTTCCATCAGGTTTACAAAGCTTCAACCCTCCCAACGCGGAGTCTTTGGAGTCCCTTGTGCGTCATCGCCTCAGTCGCAATGGTGCAAAAGCTTTACAAATTTTCAGCCATCTCCGGCTCGTTGTCCCCTGTGGATCAGTGCCTCGATCGAAGATGAGTCCCGACCTTCAGCTTTACAAGCTTCAGTCTGCGTGTCGTCCCTTGTGGGTCAACGCCTCGATCGAAGATGAGCCCCGGCCTTTAGCTTCACAACTTCAATCGTCTCCTACACATCGTCCCCTGTAGGTCAGCGCTTTGGTAGACAGTTGAACCTACAATCGCAACAACAACCATACACTCAGCTGATCTTAAAAATTCCACGGCCGATATTAATATTCACCCATGAACTTGGGAATACTATTACGCCTATAAATTATCATCCCATACTAGGCCATCTTATTGGACTCGAGCGATGCCCATTACAGTTGGGCCCCAAAGTTGAGGCTCTAAAGAGGCTAGCCGAAGCGCCACCAAGGCCTAAGAAGTCTAGCCGAGGCACCTGCCGAGGTGCCTATTATTATGCTTATATAATCATCTCCTTATTGGGCTCGGACTTAGGCCCACTTCACTTCCATTTCCTCTATATATATGGATTCATTCACACTATTAAGGTATGGTCTAACTCTCTAGACAAATTCTCCATCTCTCTACTATTGCACTCGATATATTTATCTGTCTGGTCATTGACACTATCGTCGAAGTGCAAACGGTCGTCGAACATTTTTCTCGTCCGGCCACCTTTGCTTCTTGACAGGGTGCTATGTGTGCAGGTTTCAAGGGGATGAGGCAGAGCATATGTTAGCACCATTTTTGGAGGTCAACATGTATAATATCCTAAGTCATTATCTCCGGAACCGCTATTTCCATCCACATTTTTAATAAGTAATCTCATTCTAAGTTCATCCCTAATAAAACTTTTAAATTTAAAAAAAATACTATTTTGCATCCACGTCATTTCCAACTTGCCCCTCTTAAATAAATCCATTCATTTAAATACTATATATCCACTTGAATTTTATATATTCATCCTACTTTAAATACATTTCTAACACTATAGATTCACACCGTCCCTATCTGAAATATTGGTTTCATCATCGTACTCAGCAAATTTTTTACGTTCCCTCGCACTACTACCTCCACTTTCCCGATCATCAAGCTTTTCTACTTCACCAAAGATGGCAGCTCCATTGTTTCCGCTTTCATCATCCATCTTTGGTACCCATCGGCAGTTTTCCTCCTATTTTTCATCTTCTCTTCCGCTTCCTCCAAAGTGAGTTGCTTATATTGTGCCACTTTGTTAAAATTGTACTAAGAACCAGCAGGAATGGCTACAAATTCCTTTCCCTGAGGCATTAGAAGATAATATGTAGCTGATTGTGAACCCTCAGCCTGACCGTGGTACTAAGACTGGCCAGTTTCATCCTCTAGCAACCAAGGTTTATTCTGGTACTTATCCCTCAAAGCATCAGTAATTTGGTGACCTTGCGAGAAATAAAATTGTTTGCTCAAGTGATGAAAAAATTAATTGTCAGCCACATAATTTTCAAAGCATTTTAGACAAAGAAAAAGAAAACATAATAGAGATGACATCGTTCACTCCAATAAGATGAAAGCACCTGTACTCCAATTAATGAAGGAAAACTCAACCAAAACAAGGAAAGAAGAATAAGAAATTGAGATCTCATCGAGAAGACAAATTGGCAAAACCAATAGGTAATTATTACATTTTCTTCATTGCATCTCTTAGCTGTAAGAGATAAACATGAAAATAGCAGAAGATAATAAACATTTTTTAATCCTCCTATTCTCCTAATATAAGGTCAAAAGAATCACAAGTGAAGAGAAGACGGCACAGAGAAGCCAGAATGAAACAATTTTATGTGGTTGCGTGTGTATGTATATGTATTGGCTCCCCTTCCTTTCTGTGTTTGCAGCAGCCAATGTATATATATCTATTATGTCTATTTAAGTAAATTTATATAGGACTTAAAATATAATAAAATTTTATTTTTAAAAGTGGATGTACTTGTAAGAAGCCTGGATGGAAATGCACAGTGAATTGTCAATGGTGCAGATTTTGGAGGCAGATTGTTAACAACATGAACCTCAAAGAGAAGAGTGAAAAAACATTTTTTCTTTTATGAATTTAAGGAGGGTAATGTGTGCGCACTGATAGATGATATGAAGAGAATATACAATAGTAAGTAGTTTCTCATTGTGTTGTTATTAACTACTGGGTGATTTCTCAAAGTTTTTGTTATATTAGTTGGGTGCCTCACCATTTCTTGCTGGACCAGATTGAGACTTGTGGCTTGATATGTTTTGGAATTAATTTCGGGTTATAAATTGTGTTCTTTGAGGAAACACGCCTTTGCCTCTTAAATGGTTGAGGTTTTGCCGTACACGTGGCTTCACGTTCACCCTTGGATGGTTGACTGATCAGATACTTACTTGGTTTTAGTCCTAATTCTAGATCATTCGGTCTCTTTCAACTCTTCGTCTCTCTGCCCTTTTCTTTGAGTGATAGATTAGGGTTCTTGATCACTGTAATTCATATGATCTTGGTGATTTCTCAATCTGTAATCCTTAGTGATGGTTTCTGATTGTGTTGTATAGTATGTCAACGATTGAGAGTGAGTGGATTACATTTTAGAATAGAGGCGAAAGAATACTCGAAGAAACCTTTGGTTTCTTCGTACATGGTGTACTATTCTTGGTTGATACTTAATGGATCTTGAGCTGTATCACCTGTTGGTAATGCTCAACGGGTGACTAGGTCGTAAGACTGAACATCCGGGCCCTTTTTAGGGCAAAAGCATATCTTCATGTTCGATTCATTTATTTTTCTGCAAATCTAATTCTTCTGCAAAGCGATTTATTTTTGAGACTAAACGATCCTTCGACTTAACAAGTGGTATCAGAGCCACTATTTTTCTGAAAATAACTTGTTAAACAGTTTTTTTTATTCTTTAGAATCTTAGATCTGGTGATCTCTGGAAAATAATTTTTTGTTGGTTCTTGAAAGCTGAATTTTTTTAATTTTCTTACGACTCGTTTTAATTCGCTCTAACTCAGTTCTGACTTTGTTTGATATGTTGTTCTTTATACTGGGTTGTGCGAGTCGAGTTGACTCGGTCCGGGTTGTGGTGAGTTCTTGACTCACTACTGAGTACACACTGAGTTCTGGTGACTCGTTAGCTTCTTGAACCTGCATTGCTCCTCCTATTCCGGTTCTGACACTTAATTATTATTTCCTATAGTCTAAAACATTAAGTTTTAGACTCTGGTATTTTCTAGAACCCCCTTTATTAAGCTGCAATTGTAATCTGTTTAGAGTTTCCTTCTGGTCATTAAGGTAAGTAATCTTTCACTGCTTACCTTTGTCCAAGATCTCTTGCGAGGGTCTGGGAATTTGAGGAAGCAGTGGGTTATAAGGATTACCACTCCTTAGACCACTCTTAAACTGACTTTCAGTTCCTGCTCTTTTGGATTGAATTGTGTATTGCATGATAGGAAGACACAATTATATATATTTTGCCTTATCAATTCTGTCACTTTTTGATCAATCAAAATAAAATACCTGAATTAATATACACTCTGTATTGTATAAATTTTTTGTGTACACATATTTGTCATCATGTCCACATCTCAAAAATTTGAAGTTGAGAGATGGAATGGTACTGGAGACTTCAGTCTCTGGCGCCAAAAACTGAGGGCATTATTGCTGCAGCAGAGATGTGCTGCAACCATTGGTGGTAATTGGCCTACAGAAACTAGTGCCTATAGGAGACAAGAGTTAGATGATACTGCATGGAGCACAATTTTCTTACACTTATCTGATAGTGTAATGAGAAAAGTTTGAGAAACTACTTCTGCTCAGGCCCTTTGGACTAAGTTAGAAACATTATATCTAACTAGAACTATGCCTAATAAATGCTACCTTCTTAGGCAATTCTATAATTTCAGATTTGATCCTACTTCAAATCTGGAAGATAACCTTGACAGATTTAGGACTTGACTAATTGTGATGAAGAAATTTCTGATGATCAACAAGCTGTGGCATTGTTAAATTCACTAAGTAATAAGTATAGAGACATTAGAAATGCATTAGAATATGGGGGGCAAGAACTTACCATTGATAGAATAACCTCAGCCCTGAGAAATAGAGAACTTGAAATAAAATCTGAGTAAAGACTCAAGGTATGGTGAGGGGTTATTCATAAAGGAGAAACAGAACCAAAATAAAAGACAATATCCTTTAAATCAAAATTTAAATAAGAAAGGGAAAACTCAATTCTCCATATCTAAGGGAAAGAATAAAAATCAATGGAAAACTAAAAACCAACTCAGGAAATGTTATTAATATGGTAAAACTGTCCATGTAATAAAAGACTGTTTCAAGAAAATCTCAGATATGAAAGAGAATGCTAATACTGAGGGATCTGCAGTTGTAGCCTACAGAGATGAATCTGCTATTCAAGGGGTTGTTTTAGTAACAACCACCAGAAGAAACCCAAATGAATGGGTCCTTGACTCTGGCTGCACCTTTCATATGTGTCCCACAAAGGAATGTTTTTCTGAATTTGTTGACCTAAATGGAGGACAAATTCAGATGGAAAATGACATGAGTTTTCTAATAAAGGGGATTGGAAAGGTCAAACTCTCATTAAATAAGAATTCTACCCTAGAACTTGAAAACACCAGATATGTCCCAGAGTTAAAAAGAAATCTTATTTCCTTGGGTGAGCTAGATGATAAATACAGCATCATGATTCATAAAGGTTTTTTAACACTTATGCAAGGAAATAAAAATATCATATCCTCTCAAAAGATAAATGACATATATACTGTATGTGCTCAATCTGTGATAGATCACTGCTCTACAGCCTTAAACTCTGATTCCAATAAGTTTTTAATTTGGCATAAAAGACTTGGACATATCTCATAAAAGGGACTAATCATCTTAAATAAGTTTGGATGTTTTGGTAAGGACAATGTTAAGGATTTGGATTTTTGTGAAAATTGTGTATTTGGGAAACAAAAAAAATTGCCTTTCAAAACTGGTATTCATAAATCTACTTCTTTATTAGAATATTTACATGCTGATCTTTGGGGACCAACATCTGTAAATACTCTGAGTGGATTTAGATACTATCTACTAATAATAGATGACTTTTCAAGGAAAATCTGGACTTTCCTTCTAAAACAAAAATTTGATACTTTTCAAACCTTTAAACATTGGAAATTAATGATTGAAAACCAAACAAATAAGAAAATCAAGGTTTTAAGAACTGATAATGGTCTTAAGTTTTGGAACTCTGAATTTGACCTGTTTTGTAAAGATAATGGAATATTAAGACACAGAACTATAACATATACTCCTCAGCAAAATGGTGTTTCTGAGAGAATGAATAGATACTTATTGGAAAAAGTGAGGTGTATGCTCTATAGTTCTGGTCTTCCTAGGTTCTTTTGGGGGAGAGGCCCTAAAAACAGCAACCTATCTAATAAATAGAAGCCCATCAAGTGCCATTGATTTTCAAGTCCCTGAAAAGATATGGTCTGAAAAAACTCCTGATTATAGTAAACTAAAAGTTTTTGGCTATACTGCTTATTCACATCAAAATGAAGGGAAACTAGAACCTAGGTCCCTAAAGTGTGTTTTTCTAGGTTATGGAGAGGAAACAAAAGGGTGTAACTATGGGTTAGATACCAAAATGGCTTTAAAGTCATTATTAGTAGAAATGTCATTTTCAATGAAAATGACATGCCTTGTGTGAAATCAACTGATTTTAAAACTTTAGAACCTGCACAAATGAAAGAAACCATCCTGGAAAACAAAACTGATGAACCTGAAAATCTAGATGGTCTAATTAAGGTGGAGACCTCTCAGTCTGAAGAAAACCCCGATCACAATGAAACTGAAATTGAGATGGAGTCTTCAGATCCCACACTTGCTGATTATCAATTAACTAGGGATAGAGAAAGGACAAATATAAGACCTCCAATCAGATTTAATAATGAAGAATTTGTCACCTTTTTCTCCTGTCTGGACTTATTAAATTCTAAACCCTCTTCATTTGATGAAGCAAATAAATGTCCAGATTCTGAGTTCTGGAAAGAGGCCATGAATGAAGAAATGAACTCACTCATCAAAAATAAAACTTGGGTTTTAGTTGAAAGGCCTAAAAACCAAAAGATAATTGACTGCAAGTGGATTTTTAAAATTAGACAAGGGGACTCTAACTCTTAAGATAAAAGATATAAGGCCAGACTGGTGGCCAAGGGTTTTACTAAAAAGGAGGGGGTAGATTACAATGAAATCTTTTCCCCAGTGGTAAAATATACCTCTATAAGAATAGTGTTGGCACTAACTGCTCATTTTGACTGGGAATTAGATCAACTAGATGTCAAAACTGCATTCTTCAATGGGGATCTTGATGAAACCATATACATGAGTCAACCTCCGGGATTTGAAATAAAGTCTAAGTTAAATAAGGTTTGTTTGTTGAAGAAGTCTCTCTATGGACTAAAACAAGCCCCCAGGCAATGGTATATCAAATTTAACTCCTATATGCAGACTTTGGGTTTTGTCAAAAGCAATTGTGATTCCTGTTTTTTCTATAAAGGCTCAGGTGGACCTGAATCCATTTATTTGTTATTATATTTTGGTGACATGTTGCTTGCCTACCATGATAGATCTAAAATTAACTTCATTAAATCAAAATTAAAATCTGAATTTGAAATGAAAGACCTAGGACAGGCAAAAAATGATTCTTGGAATGGAAATAGAAAGAGATAGGAATAATTGCATGTTAATATTGAAACAAGGCATATATGTGAAGAAAATACTTGAGAAGTTTTCAATGCTTGAGTGTAAACCTGTAACCTTACCCATTGCTAACCATTTTAAATTGTCAAGTGAAAGTTCACCTAAAACAGATGATGAATTTATTAGAATGGAAAAGATTCCTAATGCAAATGCTGTAGGATCAATAAGGTACCTAATGGTCTGTACCAGACCTGACTTAGCTCATGGCATTAGTACACTGAGTAGGTTTATGTCAAATCCAGGTGAAACACACTGGCTAGCCATGAAGTGGATGCTAAGATACTTAAAAGGAAACTCTGATTTAGGTTTAATGTTTAAAAGAAGCAATGAAGGGGTAAAGTTAAAAGGCTACACTGATTCTGATTTTGCTGGTGATTTAGATAAAAGAAGGTCAACATCTTCATATGCTTTCACTTTGTGTGATGGCTGCATTAGTTGGAAATCACAACTGCAAAAATTAGTTGCTCTTTCCTCTACAGAAGCTGAATATATTGCTGTTTGTGATGCAGTAAAATAAAGTCTTTGGCTTAGGGGTTTGTTAAATGAAATAGGTTTTGAAAATAATACTGTTAGAATTTATACAGATAACCAAAGTGCCATACATTTGAGTAAAAATCCTGTCTACCATGACAGAACTAAACATATAGATATAAAATTTCACTTTGTGAGAAACATGACAGAAAAATGTTTGATAAGTTTGGTTAAAATTCCTACAGAATTTAACCCTGCTGATTTTGGCAATAAGGTATTACTTTTGAGTAAATTTCAAAATTGCTTGAAGATTCTAAATATTGTTTGAGATAGTAAAATCAGAACTTCAAGTGTTTGGCATTGGAAAGATGTGAACTAATATGTTCAATTTTTTTTGCAGGTAGTTAGAGCAAATGAGCTAACAGTTGCTATAGCTCTAGATTCACTAGTAGAGACCAAGAAATAGTTCAGTAAGGTGGAGATTGTTATATTAGTTGGGTGCCTCACCATTTCTTGCTGGCCCAAATTGAGACTTGTGGGCTTGATCTGTTTTGGAATTAATTTTGGGTTATAAATCATGTTTTTTGAGGAAACACGCCTTTGCCTTTTAAATGGTTGAGGTTCAGCCGTACACGTGGCTTCACTCTCACCCTTGGATGGTTGACTGATCAGATACTTACTTGGTTTTAGCCCTAATTCTAGATCATTCGGTCTCTTTCAACTCTTCGTCTCTCTGCCCTTTTCTCTGAGTGATAGATTAGGGTTCTTGGTTACTGTAATTCATATGATCTTGGTGATTTCTCAATTTGTAATCCTTAGTGATGGTTTCTGATTGTGTTGTATAGTATGTCAACGATTGAGAGTGAGTGAATTACATTTTAGAATAGAGGCGAAAGAATACTCGAAGAAACCTTTGGTTTTTTCGTACATGGTGTACTGTTCTTGATTGATACTTAGTGGATCTTGAGCTGTATCACCTGTTGGTGATGCTCAACGGGTGACTAGGTCGTAAGACCAAACATCTGGGCCCTTTTTAGGGCAAAAACATATCTTCGTGTTCGATTCATTTATTTTTCTGCAAATCTAATTTTTCTGCAAAACGATTTATTTTTGAGACTAAACGATCCTTCGACTTAACAATTTTAGTGAACTCCAATTTTTTTCTTTTCCTTTTTTTATAAATTTTTTATGCAGTCAAGATATCAGAAATTTTTCTGAAATTTGAATGGATTACGGAAATTTGTAAAGAACTTTTTGGAAAATTTATGAACATCTGCAGATAATTCAAAAGTTATATTTATTTGAAATTTGAATAGATTATGGAAATATGTAATCTTTTTGAAATTATGAACATATGTAGATAATTCAAAGTTAGATTTATTTGAAATTTGAATTGATTATGGAAATATGTTATTTTTTATGAATATATGTAAATAACTCAAAGTTAGATTTATTTGAAATTTCAATAGATTTGGAAGGAGTAATACTATTTGTACATAATGATGACATTGAAGAGCGAGAAAGGGAAAAAAAAATAGTTTTTGTAATCTCTCTCTCTTTTATTTCATCATTGTGCACAAATAACATTACTCTTATGAAAATATGTTACTATTATTTTTTTAATTGTGAACATATATAGATAATTCAAAGTTAGATTTATCTGATCATCATAGAATGTGATACTCGGTATCCAACCACAAAATTTTGGAAAGAAAAATGTTTGAACAGTAAAATTGTATTCATTTATGATAGGAAGTACGACTAACGTGGGTTGCTAAGTTTGGTTTTTGGTTCAACCTAAACCAATCCGTCCACTTTTGAAGCTCAAACCAATCCAAACTAACGAAGTTTTGGGTTGGATTGATTGGCTTGGGATTGGGTCCAATTCAAGGTGGATCCGGCTATTTTTTGTTGAAATAAGGGAAAAATTCATATACTACTAAAAATAATTATAGTATAAAATACTAGTTAATCATATAAAAAGACCAATACTACTATTTATGAAACTTTCTCTTTTTGTGCCTGTGTTTGAAGTCATCAAATATAGAGAACGCATTGGAATTAAATTCATAAGCTGATCATATGGAATTCAAATTCAAAATAGTTTCTCTTGCTTCATTACTATTACCATTTCCATTGGTAAGGCAAATAATCTTCTTCTATGTGATTCTTGCTTGAGAAATTTCTTCAATTTGCAATCTATCGATTTTCATTATTGCTCGGGTTATCTCTAAGAAATTTTGAAAGAATGAATATGGATAATAGTTTTACCACTCTGCGTAAACCTAAGCTATTGATGTGATGTGTACTAGGAATGTTGTATATATGTTTGTGAATTCAAGTTTTCTTGTTAACAATATCTAGTACTAATTTGGTGGTTAATTGTCTGATAACCATCGAATTTTCGTGATTTGTTATGTGTTTCAATATTTGGAATTTTAAAATATGACTCAATTCAAAATCTCTACTTATAATACTATATGAAAATATGCATTCTTAATACTTTTCAGACTCTGGTTTGTTTAAATACCAGAGGCCGATGACTAAAGTAATATCATAACAATACACATATGAACTTATATTAGTATTATAAACTTAACGGATGTATTTGCATAGATTTTTTGATTTGTGTGGATTTCGTACTAACTTGTTTAAATGTTTGCACATAGTAACAAGGTCAATGAATGTGTTTTTGACATGCAACGCAATGATTTTTGGACTTCTAGTACCAAGTAGGTGTATTGTGTGGCAAAAACAAAATATTTGACTAATATTATTAATTCTCTTGAGTATTGTGTTACATAAACGAAATGGAAGCGACACTGTTATCTATTTAGTTTATGCATATTCTTTAAATTCTTGAAGTAGATAGGTTTGTTCAACAACATTTAGTACATGTATGTCTATTCGATGATATAATTGTGACACGTAACCGACATTTATGGTGATTTGGGTCGATTATGAAAAAGGAATTCCCTCAAATGTCATTCAAACTTTTTGATTAGTGATAATGCAAGTGAAGATGGAAAAATGAGATTACGCTAATGTTACTGAATATGATACTGAGTCATCGAATTTCTACATAATGCATGCTTATGTTTGTGTTGGTGAACAATTGAGTCTACCTTGAACCACAATATATGTATGAAACAGTGGTTGGTAATATTGCATCAACAATTGGATGTTATGATTGATAGAATGAACGACAAAAAATTGGATTCAACATAAAAAATATCATAATATTAACGAAAACTCGATTAAGCAATAAAATAAGATTACTGTAAAGAGTAGATTTTCATAACAGCTAGGTGAAAGGAATCGGTTTGATATCCATACCAGACAAAAACGTAAAGAGCATTTGCCATAACTTTATTAAGTATGAAGAAAATTATTGCTTGCTAGATTATAATCAGCTTGCACAAGTTTTCGAGAACCAACCGATGCTCTTCTTTGACAATAGCCCACTTCATATTGATCCATTCTCTGCAAATTCTCGTTCAAAAATCCCATAAAATAATTTATAAATAACTTCAATAAAATCTGCAGCCTTGAATTAGAATTAAAGAGGTATATGAAAACATTCTTTTTGGATGTGAAAAAAAATCCTTGCGGGATGTGAAAACATTCTTTTTGGATTTTTTATTGATGTGATTCCAATTTCTACCTAAAGATGAAAGTACGAAATTTGAGAATGTTGGCTATAATTGAGGGCAAATTAAAGAGGCTTATTTGGTGGAGAAATATAAGCTACCCTAAATTGACTCTTCATTTGGAGTTAAGTTGTTTTTGATAAATAATTTTTACTTTATATATTACAGCGTTTGTGGAATAAAAACCAATGATACGTAATTTTTGAATATTTATATAAAGTATGTAGTTCATGTTAATTCTACTACGAACCTCACAACGCCCAAATAATTTATTACAAACTTCTCGTCTCCCCTCTACCGCCACCACGCCACCACCTAGCTATTACCGTCTCGCCACCACCCGCACTACCACAACACCACTACCATAACGCCAACACCCAGACCGCATCGCCTACTCTGCTATGAACATCCAGTAATTTTAATGGAGGCCAAATAGGAGCTAAGTTTACTAAAATCGATGTCTTAAAAGTCCATCATACCTTGTGAACTGATTAAATCAAATCAAAACATAAATTAATAAGGGTGGTTACAAGATTTCTCTATAAATAGGACTTTTAAGTCCAATTGGTATTAGGATTTAACTTAAACCTCTCTTAAGTGGATGTCATGTGTTAGAATTCTAGGAACGCAATAGAAATTCATAAGGAGTAACATGGGCTTAGATTTACCCAAAGTGGACAGTACATAAGCAATGAATTGGACATAGAGGCCGGATTGTTACATTATTTATTCTCAAGATCTAATCCAGAGAATACAAATAAATTTGGTTTGCAACTAATCTCGAAGTCCAATACTATAACATACATGCCCATTGTCTCTAAACATCTGAATCATTAATCGGATATTGCACAATGCAATCACAAGAGAATCAGCCCACTTTGCATTTCACCATAAACCAATTTGCAACAATCTATATATTTTATACATGAAATTTATTGTACAAACTCCTCAAATGTTCAGTGAGACATTCTTGTCCTCTTATCTTTCGATCTAGTAGAATCGATAAGTTTCAACCACTACATAAACTATGATAAGCAAAAAAGCAAAGGAAAAACAAAAGTTTTTTTGCGGAAACACTTGCTCAACCCTTTTATGTAACTACAGCCCAGACGAAGATTGAAAAAACTTAATTACTCAATTAGTTTTACCATCGAGGAAGTTTCAAAATAAGGCAATGCTAAGATCTATAACTTTAAGAAGCCCGTTCAACAAAGAAGTCTAAGAGTTGGGCAAAAAGTTCTCATTTTGATCATATCTTCAGTGGCATATCTATATCTGAGTCCTCTCATGCCACTTCTCCATGAACATAGAGAGATTATACCTAATATAAAGAACTCTTTGAGCCGATGATTATCACATAAATGACGTCTAGTTCTGACAAACAAATTCAATAAATGACTTTGATAATTGAAAATTTGACAAAGTCCCTATAAGAGAAAGATGGATAAATTTCAGTACCCGTACACCAATTGAAATTGTAAATCTCGTTGGTGGAAGGCAATAAAAAAATAAGTCTCTTCCAAAAGTAAAGATCTAGAAGTCCAAAAGTACCAGTAGAAGTAAAATATACATGAGCAAACGGTATTGCAAAGTACATAATGTGACACCACTCAACTCTATTTACTTTCTATCCATCCAACAACTCCAATATATGATTGCAATATCCCGTGTTCCTAGTATGGTGCTTCACCACAGTATGCCAATCCCTATAGTCATAAAATCGACGGAATGAAGATGTCGCTTGTCTGCCAACCTCCAAAGTTCAATTTTTTATTGAAATGCACCCAGAGTAACATGTCTTATTTTATCAAAACATTTAAAAACTTTACCACATAATAATACCAAGGCGAAGTAGTTTGTGCACTTCCTTAAAGGCACAATGTTTGAATGGTACATTGACTTACCAACTGGATCAATTGATGGTAAGGATCAAATTGAGTGAGAGTTCCTAGCACGCTTCTATAGTATCATGTAGACAACCATCAAAGTAAGGAAAAACAGGTCATAGAGTATATTGAACGCTAAAAAAGCCTCATTCTTAATTGCAAAGATGCTTCATTGAAGTATCATTTACTAAAAAGTGTTGGTGATGGATTATTTTGGGAATGTCCGGGTGTTTCAAATTTTAGATGTATGTATACCTTATATTTTATTATTTTTAGTTGTAAAATTGATGTTTCGAGCAAAGTGCCGTGGTTAAATATGAAGATTGCATGTCATATATAAGGAGTTGAATGGGTGCACTTTCTCAAATGTGATAATAAAAGTCAATAATAAAAATTTCGTGTATTTATCTTTTTATAATTAAATATGTGACATTAATATTTGGAAAGTTTAGAAGATTTTGTAGATGTACAGAAGTGTAGGTGGAAAATAGAAGCTTTGCAAATATTATAGAAAAAATTGTTGTCCAAGAGCAAAATGAATAAGTAGCATTCCCATGATAGACATAAATAAATTATCGAGGGGAATGGGTTTAAGCCCATGAGAGTGTAATCTTCAAGATTAACCTAACTTTTGCAATTGAAAATCTCATAAAGAAAGTTCGATGTGGTAAAAATAACCCGCACTGTGTGACTCGTAATAGCACTTATTATTCATGCTTATCCTTATAGTGATAGTGATAGTGATAGTATTAGTGTTAGTGACGTGATGTCATGAAGCGTTTAACCATGAATGAGTATCAAGACGAGATTTCTCATGAGGTGCGAGTTACACTTACCCTTTGAGGACTCACCTATATAAGAGTTTTCATGATGTTGTGGCTATGGGATTGGATTATTTCCTACAGAATCTTATTAGAATCAAGGTAAGAGTTCATGGCCATTAATAGTGCTACCTACTATGACTTGAATCTAAATCACGTATCAATTGAAGTTTAGTTAAAGGGGCTTAATTCAAGGCTTAATCTATTATGGCTCCCTCAAATAAAATTGTTATCGTTAAGTGATTTTCAAATCTAAAAGACACATATACATATTGCACAGTAGAACGTTTTTAAAGCATGAAAATAATATATTTTGATATAGATTAGCATCAAGGACGAGAGTACAACAAAATGTTGAATATAAGAATTCAACGAAAAAAAGTTAAGAAAATAATAGTTACAATGAACAAAGAAAATAAAAATTGTGATGTGAATATAATTACATTTTTTAATATTACAGTTTTCGTTGTTTTTATTTCAGTTTATTTACAAAATTAAAACTAATTATTTTTCTTGTGTAACTTATATTTTAATTAAATTAATTTTCATTATTGTGGAGATTGTTTTTACACTAAAAAAGAGAGGAGATGTATCATTGTTAACCACAACTAGGAACCTATAACTTGGAAGATGACTTTCTATATATATATATATATATATATATATATACACATTTCATATAGTTTTTGGCAACTTGAAAAGCTCGTTCTTTATTTTCCTATGGTCGTGTCCATAGAAGAAGAATTGGCCGTGAGTTATATAGATTTTATTTTGGAGCCATGTAGTGCCCAAAAAATTCACACGAAGAGACGGCAATACGATTTTAGAACAGAGTCTTTGACTTAATTCCCTGATATTGCTGAATGAAGTCTATGGTCACTAAAAAAGAAAGGGAACACCATGTGCATCCTTCATTTAAAAATAACATTTCAAAACTAACAAACTTTTAAAAATCTTTCAAAAATCAGATGATTATTAAATTTATTAAATATTTAATTATAATGTAGTATAATTAATCTACTTACCCCACCCCACCTCCAATCCATCCACCCACCCATCAGATCAAACCCTTCTCTTTCTCTCTCCACCCATCCCACCTCCGGCAACTTCTCCAGCTCCGATGACGGCTTCGACCTAAATCCCGACGACCCCTCCGGTAAATATTTTGGCGACCGTTCCGACGATTATTCCGATAGCCACTCATATTTCTGATGAATATCTTTTTTCTTTTTTCTTCTTTTTTGGCAATGACCTAGGATCAGTTCCATTAGATCAGTGACTGTGCACATTGTGATATGTGACTAGTTCTATTGAATCTGTGACCTAATCAGGTAGAATGAATATTTGTGACCAATTGTGACCAAATTTGTATTAAATGTGACTGTTTGTGACCAAGTCAGTATTAATTGTACCGATATGTGATAAACTTACAATCGATCACAATAAATGCAGAATTGGTCACAAACAATCACATTAAACACACTTACCCACAAAGAGTCGCAACAAAAATCTTCACGTACCGTAGACTAGTACCACAATCCACCACTAGTCACTACAAGCTTCTCCTCGAATTTCACTACATTCATTGACCTATGTTATCTGTGAATAACTTTATCTTCATTGTAACCGTCTGTGACTATATCAGTCTAACTTGTGACCACATGTAAACAAGTCACATAAGTCACATTTAACATACTTCTGGTCACAGGCAGTCACAATAAAGATAGATTTGGTCATACCTGATTTTCATCGGCACTACCACTACTCCCAAAAACGTCGACCAAATATGCATCCATAGCACACACACCCACCACCACCACATCCAACAACACACTATCACCACCACCACCAACCAGATCTGAATCCACCAACCCACCATACACCAGATCTGCACAACTGGTTAAACACCACTACACACTGTCAATGCCATTACCACACCGGCAATACCAAGCACCATTGCCTAGTTTTCGCTTGGATTTTTGCAAGCACCACCATAATAGCAACGGCAGCGAAGTAAGGGCTCTAATCGAACAATTAGACCCCACAAGTGGCCTTTAGCTTCTGCTACATTTATTCATCTTTTTCATCAGGTCCCCACCCCACTTGGACCCGCCAACCCACCCTCAAACACACTGATTCTCTTTTGCTTTTTCTTGGATCCCACAATTACTCTATAGCTCTTTCACAAAATCGATTGAGAGACAGATTCTCTCTCTAAAGACAACAATCAACCATTGAAAAAGAAGGAGAGAAAGAACCTACCTTCCCTACCCCCACTCCACTTCCACTTCCACTTGTTCAGTTGGCTCAGAAAAGCTTTGTCACTAGATTCATCAATTGATAGTTGGGATTTACCCATTTTTGGAGTTTTAAGAAAATTTGCTCGAAAATCTTCACTTCCCTAGAGAACGGAATTTATGGACGCTACTGTGCGAACCACTTTCTACAATGCTGACCGATCGATGGAATTAGAGAGGGGATGGGTAGAGAGTTGGCTATGGAGAGAGAGAGAAGGGAGAGAGGGTTTGCTGGGGATTCGGTTTCTGTTTTAAATTTTAAATTTTAAATTCTATTTACCACCTGGAATCTGAAATTTAAACTTAATCATCTTATTTATGAAAACTAATCTGGTTCTAGGTAATTTTTCCAAAAAGAAACCGTAAAAATCCTACATGCATCTAGACGTAGATGGTGTTTTGAAAAAGAAACCGATACACATACAATTAACAATTAGAAACAGAAAGAGTTCAAAGAAAAGAAAACGAACAGATAATTTATTCAAATCCGATTCTGTTAACTGAAGTGCGCATATAGCATCAGATCATGCACAAATTAATTTGTTCTCATTTACCAATCATATTTTTTCTCCAACTTTCCTGGAGGGTATGATCCCGAAAAGTAAATGCCATCACTTTTGGCTGCCCAATAACAGTGTTCATCGCACCTTTTGCTCAATTCTGGTGTAAAAACATTAAAAGCTATGTCTTTTGAACCCCACCAAAGATGACAGAAGAACAAAGTTTGTGAAACAAAGCTCTCACAGAAACCCCAGGTAAAAGCTTGATTGACAGAAAGTGTATGAGTTCCAAGGTCGTTGTCCCCAGATGCACAGTGCACTGTCAATGGTGCAGACTTTGGAGGCAAATTGTTGACAACATGAATTACATAGTTCTGATTTATTATTACATGACAATTTCTGGACGTTATTGTATGGAGAAGGTTAATGAATATGAAGAGACGAAACAATAATAAGTAATTTTTCATTTTGTAGAATTTGTATGGAGTAGAATGATTGAAAATGGTGTTGACTATATAATGGAAATTTGTTGACGGGTTTTCGAAATTATTGCAGATTTTGTGTCAAAATGAATTCTGATTCCTCAAATTATTCTCCTTGAATGCACCCATTAAATGATTCAACAATTATGTCTCGCATAAATTACTGCGTCGTGATTATAGATATAAATAGTGATTAGTTTCGATTCTTTAGTAGTTTCCTTTTGAAGCAGTTATTGGTCGCTATACCATATAAAATTGTCAGAAATAGAACTGTTTTACTCCTCCGTTTATAGATGCTGGGGTGACATCATTTTGGCCCTTAATTTGAATAATGAAATTCAAATCAAGGGCTAAAATACATGCCACCTCATCGTCTGTCAAGAAATGTATAAAGAAAATTGTACAAGTAACAAAGTCTATTCAAAAATAGGTTTTTTAGAAATATGAAGTAATATCCATAATCTAGCTTAGAAATGTTAGGGGAAAAAAAAGGAGAAAAAAGAAAAAAGGAGGATGAAACTCATGAAAGAGTCAAGGGGTGTCCTTAATTGAGATTTTAATGGAATCAATTAAAATTTAGTTGTACTCAACAACTCCATGTATTTAGATGGATTTCATTAATAGAGGTATTAAAAAAAAATTGGATTTAAAGCTTAAAAATACATATAACAAACTTTTTTAAATTTCACCATTTTGAATGAGATTCTTTTGAATTTTGTGGGAGTATATTAAAATCCACGGAGGATGTCATCAATTGAGATTGCAATAGATTTTAAAAGTCATTCTAAATTTATGTATCTTCAATTAAGATTTTATTGGAATTTAATTAAATTCATTAAAATTTAGGTTTCCCCAATTGAAATTTTAATGAAATCATTTAAAATTTAGGTATTCTCAATAATTAGTGGATTTATAAAGATTTCATTAATAGAAGGATTTTAAAAGATTTGGATGAATTTCAAGCTTAAGGGAGGTGTCCTCAATTGCGATTGTGATGGATTTTTAAAATTATTCTAAATTTAGGTGTCCTCAATCAAGATTTTAATGGATTTTAATAAAATCCATTAAAATTTATTTGTCCCCAATTGAAATTTTAATGAAATCATTTAAAATTTAAGTATCCTCAATAATTAATGGATTTATAAATTCGTGTCCAATCTAATTGTATCAATCGATTATCAAGTAATTGCTGTATTAATGATATTGAGCATTATGTTTTCGTTAAAATTTGAAAAATACATATAAAGTTTAAGTAATTGTAGTATTTATGGTTTTGAGCAATTTTTTTTTTTAAATGAAGAATATTATAAAGTTTAAAGAATGGATTATTTTATTTATTTGTTAGTTTAGAATATTTAAAGTAATATTAAAATCTGAAAAACACGTAATTACGTATATACTTCCCATATGCACGCATATTTTTGTAACGCTTGATGTTCATCAGAAATGCATCACCGCACACTACACGGTTTAGAACCTCACTCAATATGGTATAGAGTTCATTAAATTCAAATGAGCAATTTAATCTAACTAAAATCGAAACAAACATACGAATTTCAAGATTGATATGTTCAAATGAGCCCCCATTTTGTACATAAATGCTAAGAATAAATATCTCATATCAAATAAAAACTACACCTCTTTAGAGCATTTATAAGAGACTTCTTATTTTTAAAAAGCATCTTAATCGTTATAGAAAACACTTTTAAATTTAAGGATTAAAGTGTTTATACTTTTTAACAATTTATTATTATTACTTTTGCTCTTTGTTGTACTTTTCTCAATGTTCGTTTGTTTTCCCCCTATTTTTTAATTAATATATTTTTTTATGTGTCAATAGCTAATATATGCAATATAATATTTAATTTAGGGGGTGGAGTTTTGAAACTTGCAATTTTATTAAATGCAATCTCAAAAAGAACAAATACAAACACAAATAGAATTCAATCTTTTAAGTAGCCTATTGAAGATGCTGCACTATAAGGTTAATATTTTAAAATAAAATATAAATCTCGACAATGTGTTAAATGGTTGACGACATCAATAAGCCCATATTTGAGCTCCACTATAATTAACTTTCGGGAAAAAAAAAAAAAAGAAGTATTGAAGAATGGATAGTTAAAAAAATGAAAAGTTTTGGGTTACATCTAATATTATTTTATTGAAAAATGTGTTATTGAAAAGAACAAAGAGAAAAAGTTTCTTAAAATTTTGATGGAGCCCAAACATGGCTTAATGATTAAAGAATTTAATAGATAAGACTCTGTTTGGGAAGAATATGTGAACAATTTATTTTGTAAATAGATAAAAATGAGCAAGATTGAACAAAATGACCAAATAAAATCAGACCGAACCAGAACCAAATCAAATTGAGCAATTTGGTTCGGTTTCACAAGAAAAACGAATGGTTTAGATTCTAAGAACTGAGAATCATATGGCTCTGGTTCTAGTTTAAGAATCAAAAACCAAACTCATTTTTTAAATTTTATCATATATATAAAATCTTTTACAAGTTAGTGAATCACAATTCACAAAAAAAATAAATAAATAAAATACTCATAATTCAATTGAAAATTAGGACAAAAGGGCACGTTACTTTTGATTTTTCATTTCTCATTGTGGAGACTAGATCTTAATTTTTTTTGGAGACTTAGATTCCGGTTCATTTATCATTTTCTCTCATTTTCAATTTATACATTGACTTTCACATGGATACGAATAGGTGCTGCCTTCCATCTACTGTCACGCTCAGTCACGACAGCCCAAGGATTTCTAAAAAATTGAAATCTCAACTTTTACTTTTTCTTCCTCAAACGTTTTTCTCCTTTTTATTTTTATTTTTATTTTTTTTTCCTCAATCAATAATGTAATTAAAATCAACCGAAACCCAAAACCCAATGGTTCGGTTTTTCAACCTTTCATTTTTTTTAACCCAAAACCAAATGGTTCGATTTTTCAACCCAAAATCAAAATCAAACAAGCCATGTGACCCTAGTTTCTAATTTTTCAACCTTTCATTTTCTATTTTCCGTTTTTGTTATCTACCGACAAAGTAAATTAGTGATGGTTTGATTGACGAATCAGATCCTGATTTTTTATCATAGAAGTGACAATACAATCAATGAGTTGTGAAACTCACATTATTATTTCCTTTTTAGTTTTAAATATTTCACAAAATATTCAATAATATACATTTTTTCAATTACTTGTTTTTACTTTTATTTAAAAATCTATCCAGATAGTTCCTTAAATTTATATTTTGAAGAAGTTGCATATCAATTTACCGAAAATTTAAATTGACGCTAATATGGTTATCGAAGAAAGACGAGTACTTCTTTTAACAAATATAAAACTACGTATTTGAAAATAAGTTTATTATTTAGAGGCTTCTCTATTATTTAATCGTAATAAAATTATATTTTGCCGTTTTATCTAGATAGACTGCAAGACTAGAGGGGTTTTATTCTATAATTAAATTATTTTTTCATGTAAAAAATTGTTTAAGTGTACTTTATATTGATCCAAGCTTAATGAGTGGGGTTTCAGCCAAATCAGCTTTTTAAAAGGAAGAAGTCTTTTAGAAGCGAGTGATTCAAAGAGTGCATATAAAGAAAAGAAAATATCTAATTTTATTTCTTTCACTTTTATTTTTGTGGTGGGAGTGGGGAAAAAGTGATGTTATTCTTACAACTGGAATTGCTTCTTACGAAGATAAGAAAGAGCCATACTTGTAGTTTAAGACAACTATTTATTTTTAAAAAAATATGTTCTAACCTGTAATTTTGGTAAACGAAGAATAAACCTCATATACTCGTAGATAGTATTCATCAGTAGTCTATCGAGCTCTAAATATTAATTGAGTTATTTGAGATCAATTTAGTTCACGTTCTGTAAAATGTATAGATTGCTGTTATGAAAATGATGTAGATTAAATAGTAATTCTTATCATAGCTCGAACTCTGCTATCTAACTTGATAAGAAACGAATAATAATAATAATAAATCAAGGTACTAAAATCTAAAGTATGTTGAAACTTTACAAAATTCATTCAAACACTACTTGTTAAAAGAAGAAAAAAAAAGCATACCTCAAATATATTTCAAGTGGTCACTAGGGTTTCATCATATGTATGTATAAAATTTAAAAATCAAAATTAAACTTTAAGTTTTATCACATATTTCAACCAACGGATACAGCTCATTTATTTATTACTCATTTCTATCACATTTTAATTTCAACAACTTCTAATTAATCTTAAACAAACACTAAGATGAGATTGTAATGTAAAAAATATCACGAAAATATTAAGTCTCTGTAATACTTTCAATTGAACAAAATTGCATATATCACACATTCTCACTCGTCTCCAATAATACTAATCAATGATATTCAAAATGTCAAACGTTACATTATACATATATTTATATGAGCTTTGATTTTAACTTGCAAAGAGGCAAAAAGTTAAAGTAGAGGGAGTAAGGCATAAGAAAAAGTTGGCAAGGGTAGACCTCAAGATAGTTTAAAAATGGCTGAAAGTTAAAAAAAATAATAATAATAATTTAATGAGCATAATGATAATTTCTGTGAGGCCCAGTGGGCAACATAATTGCAGATGTGAAGTCACTTTTATTAGTCAATACTTTTCCGTTAATTTGTTTCAATTATGAACTAATTAGTGCCTTTTTAGCTGTAAGGCCCGTTGGAAATATTGGGGAAAAGAAATATATTAAATTTATTAATTTCCTTTCACAATGTTGCGTGTCGAGAGATGAAAATTATTGTCGACAAGTTATGAGAAAATTAAATTCTAAATCGAAAGTCCAAATTTCACATTGTGAAATAGCTAAAATTACTTTTTGAATCGAATTAGAGCATAATTTGGCAATTTTATTAAGAGAAGAGCAATTACTATTAGACCTTCAATCTAAAAAGGATTTTATGATAATTTAATTTGTATAACTAAAGATTAAGATCCTCATATAATCTTATTTTTAACACAAAAAAGGAAATACATGTGAATATCCCTTTCAAAAATAAAATGTTTGAGACCAATTGTGGATTAGTGACTAAGGAATATTACTAAGTGACATAAATATTAAGGGAAAGTACTGAAAAATCTTTTTAGTGTTGGGACTTTTGGGAAATATTTTAGTGAAGTTGCATTTAGTAGTCGCACAAGAATTTATTTTTATTTTTTCTTGCAAGATAGTCCTACAAGACTTAGACCACAAATCTTTTAATATCAAAAATAAAAAAAATAATATTTGCAAATAAAGACTAACTTTATTGAGTTGCCATATTATGCTTGCATAAATATATTGGTTTTATATGAAGTTTTGAATTGGATATGTTCGATAAAAAATCACAAAATATTGGTGATCTCTATACCTATTAAATAAAGAGTCGACTTTTAAAATCGTCTGCGCTATAGTCTATACCTATTTCAGAAGATACGCTTCAACAAAAATCAAGCAATAAGATCATGTATATATGATATGATTATTCTATAAGTACACAAATGTATCCTTCTATGTTATTTACCATGGTTGCACAAATAAAATGTAATGGAAGTACCATATTTTTACGTCTTTTAAATGTTATTGCATTATAAACATTCGATAGTGGTCACACAATCAAGTTAATGAGTCATAAATATAGGTTGCCAAGTAAGATAATTAATATGCATGGGGAGCTATATTATATCCCTTAAATTATGTTACACAATATTTTATACAACTAATCACATAAGACGTATTCTAAAAGGCATAAAATATGGCTAGACGAAAAAGTCAAATTTTATGAGTCTAGACAAGCTTAGGCGAGGTCTATGTGTTAAAAAAAAAAAAAAAGTTACTTATTTTTATTATATTTTTTAAATATTTAATCATTCAAAAAACATTTAGTAATTAAAATAATGCATACCAAAATTCTAAAATTATAAAGTACTATATTTACTTAATAATTCCTACAATTAGTCAGTTATACAATTTTCAAAACTAGATTATTTTTCATAATTTCAATTTTTAACTAGACAAATTCCACTTAATAGATTTATACGAATTTCATACATACTTTTGAAATTTCTAATAAAACGACAAGTCTAAATCATTATTATATAATATAGATAGCACTGTAATTTAAATTTTATCTAAATCTTTATTACATAAAGCCACTTTTGACCTTTGTATATATAAAGTCATTTAAAAACTTGAAACTTAAGTCAAATAAAAATCTTTTAAAAATAAAAAAGTTACTAAGTTAAAGTCAAATAAGGTATTTTTTTAAACAAAGGAAAAAGATAAAATAATTAATAAAGTGTCTAATTGCGCATTAAGCTGTCAACTGAAATTGACCACTTAATTCACACTCACTGTCACGACAAAGAATTTTGCCCTACAGCTCGCGCTCTTCTAAACACATTTTTTATAACACTAATATAAAGTAGTGAAATAAGGTCATGTGTTAAGTCTTACTAAATAGATCGATAAATTAATACAATTTCATCCTTGTAAATATGCACGTGTGTTAGTATAAACACGAGGGCATTATATATATATATATATAAATAAGTTACTTCTCATGCTAATCAAATTTTTGTAAATATACTAAGTATTAGATAATATTGTTTGTGAAACAATTACATATAGTAAACGCATATGTCATGTTTTTGTAATATATATAGAAGCGTGATATTTAATTATTTATAACGCTTGTCAAATTTGTTTTATAGTTCGACAATAAATATTAAGTATTAGATAATATTGTTTGTGGAACATTATGATCAAAATTTACAATGTAATAAACACGCATATGTCATGTTTTAGTTATTTCGATAAGAAACATGATATGAACTAAAACATGATATATATATATATATATATAAGTTACTTCTCATGGCTAAACTTGCAACATCAAGTGCTATATATTTGAGTAGGATTATTACTAATTTTGAGTCATCACCATTAATGCTAATCAAATTTTTGTAAATATACTAAGTATTAGATAATATTGTTTGTGAAACAATTACATATAGTAAACGCATATGTCATGTTTTTGTAATATATATAGAAGCGTGATATTTAATTATTTATAACGCTTGTCAAATTTGTTTTATAGTTCGACAATAAATATTAAGTATTAGATAATATTGTTTGTGGAACATTATGATCAAAATTTACAATGTAATAAACACGCATATGTCATGTTTTAGTTATTTCGATAAGAAACATGATATGAACTAAAACATGATATGTATAGAGCTTGTCAAATTCTTTTTACTGTTCGGCAATAAATATTAAGACTTATGATATATTGACATCTAAATTAATGTTCAACATTGATACTATATAACATTATTCTACATATTAATATGTTTGTGAAATAAGTTTTATAACTTAATAAATATGCATATTTACATGCTTTATATATATATATATGGAACATGGGTAATTATATCACCTGTCAAATGAAATTGCATAGAGTTCTATCTTACATATTATCTCATACATAACTAAAATAGCATGTCTTTGTATTGCATGTCAAATAAAATTAAAGAGAATTGTGAGTTACATATAAGCCCTACTTGGTAAATATCAGATTTTTAGTAAATTTTGAAAAAATTTAATAAAATATATAGTTAAAAATTTGTGGATCCCATAAAATTTGTATTATTAATTTTAATTTAACTTTTTAATTGAAACAAGAGCATAATTTCACACATATGACATAACTAGTTGTAGAACTGTCTAAGAATAAATAATTGGTTGCGGATAAAAATTTAGCCCTTGTTTAAGTCCTATTCTTTTCATGAGAATGAATTTTTGAAAAGTATATTGATGAGAAATGTGTGATTAAAAAATAAGGAAAAATAATGTTGGTTTAAGAATGTAATTTTTTCAAAGAATAAGCTCAAACGGGAGCTTAAACAACTCAATTATCCGAACCTCAATTTGACACTTTAATTAAAATATTAAAACCAAAAAGTAAAAATGCAATGAATAGACCTACACAAATATGAGACTGTTGGGGTGTGATTTTGAGAATTGATTTTTTGATCATTAGGAGAAATGTGATGTCTACTTGTGAGAGAAGAAATCAAATATGACGAATGAAATAACAATCAAAAATCAATTTTTGGAGGGAAAAAAATCACTCCCAAATAAACTCTATATGGAAACGCTTATCCTCAACGTACATACAAATAAATACACACGGAGATACAGATTCCTTGTACGTACGTACGTATGCACAAACAAATAAATACACACGGAAATAGAGATTCCTTGTCCATGTGCATACGCGCACACAAATGTGAAAATTGAAAAAAAAAAATGAAAAATGAAAAAAAAGAAAAAAAAAAAAACAGGGAAGGAAGAAGAGAAG
>NW_019231325.1:159776-173526 GCF_002742605.1 Olea europaea var. sylvestris
GAGAGAGAGAGAGAGAGAACGCGGTGGAAGTGGTATGGGTCCCGTGGAGATGGCGTGGGGGTGGGGGAAGACTTAAACATCACGACAGTGATGAGTGAAGAGTGAGAGTAAAAGACGGACAGCTTGCAATGAATCAAGAATTTCACCTACCATATTTCCTTCCTTTTTAGCCTCTTCCTCTCTCACTCTCTCTTCTTCACACACCCAATTTTCACTTTCATTTCTCTTCATCCTTTTTCACAGTAGAATAGGCTGTAGTAACAGCATAGGGGTTTGGGTTTCTTTTTGTCCTTTTTGTTCTGTTTCTTTGAGGCTTTTTCAGGCTTTTTCTCTGCTGTTTCTCAAGACTCAGACTGGGCTTGTTTGCCTTGAAATTTGTGACCAAAAAAGAATTCTCCCAATACCTGTGTCAGTTGACATAGGAGTTTTTGGGTGGGAAGATTTTTCTTCTGAGGGGTTTACGCACAGGTTTGGCTCTGCTTTTTCTATGCCATTTTTATCCCATAACTTGTCTTCTCAAGTAATGTTATACGGCATACAGCATACTGGTGTTAAGCACCAGGTGTCAACTGCATGTCATTATTTGAACATGTGGCCACCCACCAGAATAGTGTATGATGGCATTTTTCTTTTCTTACTTGGCTCTATGTTTTCCAAGGGAAAAAAATGGTAAATTTTGAGTCTTTTTAGTTTTTCCTTCGTTTTCCCTTCAAATCTGCACAAAATTTGTTTTGTCAAGGAATCTGCTAAATTTTTAAGTTGTCAAATTTCATTTTTCCAAGAAAAAAATGGAAACGTTAGAGTCTTTATGGCCCTTCGTTTTTGTTTACAAATGCGGCCAAACAAATAGTTTCTTCACATATTTGAGCAAAAATTTGAAACATTTTGTTCTCTATTATTTTTATTTTTTTATGTCTTTTACCATTCTTGAAAAATTTATTCTTATCTCGTATTTCTTCAAAACACCATTTTCATTAAATGTGTAATTAATTACCACTTCCCCCTTTTTATTGCAAGACATTTAGTGTGGAGGAAACTGAGTTCTGACAATTTTGTGCACTCAAGCTCTCTGCATTTTGGGATCTTCAGATTTTGCCTTTGCAAACACACTCTTGAGGTTTGTTAAACATTTCTACATTTGAGTCTGTAAGTTTTGACATTTTTTGGCCTTTTGGGCACAAAATTTTGTCGGTGCTCTCTATTACAAGTCCATTTTCCTTATTTGCTTTAAATTCACACACCCTTTTTAAATGTTTTCCCCACTTTTGTTATATAAGAGTGTCTATAATTTACAAAAGTATGTGTGTTTTTTTTTGCACATATACAAATATCTTAATTCTTGTTTTTGATTTTCTTTCAGGAATTTTTTTGAGAGACTTGTATAGAAATGACAGGTCCAAATTGCATGGATGAAAATGACTGTGGAAACTTCTTTGATCAAATTGATGATTTGATTGAGTTTCCTCCTGACAATGAATATGGCGATGACAACCTTGTTGAATCAGGCGATTGCAACGATTTTGCGTGCATTTTAAATGATCCCTTGCCGGATTCCGACCCCCTTTTCTTCAATAGCAAATGCAATTCTGTGTCTGATCTATCCGCAGAGCTCTCTGTTCCGGTGAGCATAAAAATTTGGTATATAATTGTCATGAATTTCCCTAAACAAGTTAAACCTTTGCTAACTGCTTGTTCAAAATTCTTGAGGCCTTTCTAACCATATGCAATCGGTGAAACTTGTCAAATCTCGTAATGTGGGACCAGTTATTAGGTTATGCAATCGGCGAAATTATTCAAATTACACACTGTGGGACCAATCATTTAGTTACGGAAGCGGTGAAATTTGTCGAATCGCATAATGTGGGACCAGTTTTTGGGTTTTGTGATTATATTGGATTCAAATTTTTTGTGGAGTCATCATATTCTCTTGGTAAGGTAGCGGCCATTAGTTGCAATGTCACGCTCATTCCTCACCCGAAATTGGTATGAAAAAGTTGGGGGGGGGGGGGGGGGGGGAATAAAAAAAACAAAAAAAAAAAAAAAAAAAAAAAAAAAACCCAAAAAATCATGGTGCTATTGAAATTAGGACTTTAGGGCTTTTAATTGATAAGAAGTGCTTATTATAATATTTGTAACGTTGTTATGCTACAATGTTGATGGTTTTCTCATTCTTGGCATTTATGCTAACACCTTTAGGCTCTTGCTGAAAGGGTGATGGATTGGTCTTTAAACATGAGATGCTGTGAGTAGCTAATAATTCATGTCAATCTTATTGCATAGTTGCTAGTGAAGTTCACGATTTCCATTTTTGAACACTTTTAGGCTCTTGCAGAAATGGTGAGGATTGGTCTTTTAACGTGAGATGCTGTGACATGAAAATTGGCCGATGCCGAATACTCTGCCTTATGTAGCCTTTTTCATGTGGAAGTGACCAAAACTTCATGCGCGCACTGTCGTGAATTAGCACACAGCACATGATACTTCATCGCATGTTTGATTGGCTAATATTGTCCATCAACAATGTCTCTGTTTCTTGATTAAATGAAATGGAGCATACTAATTCTGTTGTGACCATGATTTTGAAATAAATATACGACGTTAAATTTTACTATCATCTGCTTATTTCTCATAATCATGCTATGTTTTCTGTCGCAGTACGAGGATATCGTACAGCTGGAATGGCTTTCTACATTTATGGAGGATTCATTCTCTGGTGCGGGGATGACTCTAGGAAAGGAGAACCTTCATGTTGACAAGGAGCCATCCCACCAACAATTCCATACCTCCAGTCCCGTTTCGGTGCTAGAGAGCCTCAGCACCAGCAGTAGCAGTTCCTGCTCAGTTGGAAAGATTATGCCTCTCGACCCAAGTCAGCGTGGTCCACATTGTGCCCGGAGCAAACGTCCACGCCTTCCAACTTTCAAACCCCAAGCAGGGATTCAACTTATTTCCCCTTCATCCTCCTTTATAGAGGCCCCACAGCCATTTGCCACTCCTATCGTTTCCTCAGATTCTGAAAATTTTGCAGAATCTCAACCTATGGAAAAGATTATGAAACCGGTTAGAGCAGAGCAAAAGAAGAAAAGGAAAATTAAATCATTTGTGCCTGTTGGTCCTATGGAAGTGAATCGAAACCCTCCAGCACAAGCAGTTAGGAAATGCATGCATTGCGAGATTACGAAGACTCCACAGTGGAGGGCTGGCCCAATGGGTCCAAAATCTCTATGTAATGCTTGTGGTGTTCGCTACAAGTCAGGCCGCCTTTTCCCTGAATACCGTCCAGCTGCAAGTCCTACATTTGTTCCATTGTTGCACTCAAACTCCCACAAGAAAGTTATCGAGATGAGAACCAAGGGTGGGGCCGAAACCACTGCAATTACCTCGACCACCATCAAGTCAGAATCTTTCTCGAACGCCTCCCTGTCGTACTAGCTATGAAAGAAAGAAGTCCTTGTGCAAACTGTCGTCCTTATTAGTCTAGTATTATTGTCTGCAGTTGTTTCATTCCTATGTTCATTGGTTCTTTGTACAGAAATGTAATGTGGAGTGGGAGTAACAATAGACCGTATTATAATTCGCAGGGAGGAGGAATGAGATGAGAGAGTTCGGAAAGTCTAGTTGATAAGTCGACTTTAGGACTAGGGTGAGCTTTTAGTCTTGTTTAGATTAGTAGTTTTCTGATCAGTATTATCTATTTCTTAGTCTGTCTTGTTTACATGTCATGGAATTCTTTTTGCAGTTAATTTGTAGGAATTCGAAATGTTAAAAATCTGAATTATGTTTTATCTCTCAGCTGCTGCTGTATTTTTGTTTCTAAATCCACTTATTAAAAAAAAAAAAAAAAAAGGGTCCTTGAGGGCCCCTATTGTCCCGCCCCGTCCTATCCCTAGAGCTTTGTGAGGGAAGTAAATCGCGGGTCTCAGCAGGCTTATTGTATGCCTTTATGGAGGATAAAGCTAAAACCAGTTGAAAGAGTAGAGAAATATGCCCGAGTCTATTTTGTATAAGCTTTGATATCTGTAGAATCACCAAGGAGGCGAAATTGAGCTTTAAAAAGATTGGAAAGATTGCCAATCTATCTATAACTCTTATATATGCTGCTACAATGATTATGAGAAGATGACTTTAGAGAAGAATATGGACGAAGCTGCACAGGCTCCTCACAAACAAAGGAGGTGGGCGTTTTTGGGGTAACTTTTTAATGAATGAGACTCACCTCATGTGAGAGGCCCTGTACAAGTCCTGTGAAATGGGGCATGTACACCTACTTATATACGAAGAATATAATGTAATAATTTCAGCCTTAAAATGAAAAACTAACATGATATAGAAAAGAAAAAACAATAACACTGGTAATTTGATGTGGTTTGATAACTTACCTACATTCTACTGTACAGCCCCTTAGTTAAAGAGATCACAAACACAAATGGACTTGAACAAAAAAAAAAAAAAAAAAAAAAAGAAGAAAAGAAAAGAAGAAAAACTCCCTAAATCACTTCTTATACTTATTTAGCAAGCACTTGAAGTTGTTGAACTCCCTCCATAACTGCAAATCTTCTTTTTCCAAAGAACACGGTGACTTCTCCTTGAGGTCACATGATTTGAAAACAATTGGAAAATTTTTATTTATAACCAAGAACCAAATACCACGAAGCTTCCCTCTAAGCCGTTAGATTTGTCACTCCATAGTTTAAAATGTAAGGCTTAGAAAAATTACGAATAATTTTGTAATAAAACTCAATGATCTTTTTCCTCACTAAAGCCACATTTTTCAATGAAAGAGCTCTCATTTTATTCACAAGTTTTGTGCACATCACTTGAGAAACGATAATGTATGAAGATAATGATAGGTTGTAAAAGATTTGGTTTCAAAAAATAAATTGTAAAAAAAAAAAATGAAGATACAGTTGTCTTTCAACATGACGAAACCAGTTTTCTAAAATCGAGAAATTCCTTGTTCAAATTTATCTTCACGGATTTTTAATTCTAATATCATATTTTTTTTGTTATGAAAAAATACATTTAAAACCCAGTTAAGATCATAAGATATATTAAACAATTTGTATTATGCCCTGTTTGGTGCTCATTGTTTTAAAATTCTTTTTACTACAAAATCATTTTTAACCATACATTCACACAATAAAATATTTACCACGTAAATCCAAAAATTTTCCATATTTTTTAACCACACATTCTTCTAAAAATAATATTTAAAACTCTTTTTTTTCTCTTTTTTTTTTATTTAATAATGGGCACCAAACGGGGCATATATAATGCTTCTTTATATTGTACAATGGTAATTGACCCACTAGTTAAATTTGAGATTAAATTTCAATAATCTTGAAAATTAATTAGGATAATATGTGAGGCCTTGTAACTTTCATGACTATCTAGATATCATTTCTACCTTCTAATAAAAAGGGGAAGAAGGTCTACTATTCATGCAATAGTAAATGAATCCAATTGTACTATGCATGATGTCATTTTTTATTTTCCATCTTGTTTATGTCAAATAAATGTTCTTCTACACATCATCCCACTAGCATTAAAAAATTAATTATGTTAAACAAATGTTCTTTCACACATTATCCCTCTAGCATTAAAAAAATAATAATAATTTTAATAAATATAAACTGTCATGCTCAAAAAAAAAAAACCTCTTCGCAAATAAGTTTTAAAAAAATAATTATGTCAAACAAATGTTCTTTCATACATCATGCTACTAGCATTAAAAAAAAATTTAGTAAATATAAATTGCCATGAGCAAAAAAAAAAAAAAAAAAAAAAAAAACTCTCCACATAGTACGAAGAGATGGCATACCATATGTGGAGTAAAAAAGGAAGAAAAAACTCTCCACATAGTGCGGAGAGATGACAAACCAAGTGCAGAGAGTTGGCAAACTCTCCGTACAGTGCGAAGTAAAAAAAAAATCTCTTCGCACAGTGCGGAGAGATGACAAACACCATGGAAAAACTCTCCACATGGTGCGGAGAGATAGCATTCTGTGCGGATACTGTCCTCACAAAGTGTAGACTCTCAGTATAGTGCGAAGTTAAAAATAAAAAAAAATCTCTCCACACAGTGACTGTCACGTGCGTTACACAAATTTTGCATTTATCGTATTTTTGTCAGTGTATGAATTTTAATTTTTTGGAAATTTTTTGAAACAATATCTAGAAATATTTCCATGATATAAGAAAATAATTGTAAATTATTTTTATAATTGCATAACAGTATTGTCTCATCTAGAAAAAATATACTTGTATAATTTTATATTTGAATAAGAAATATTCGAGATTATACAAATTATTTTGCTTATATTCTTTGATAGTATTGATATGATTGAGTTGAATGTAAAGATTATATTTTTAAATTTTGTGTAATTCAATATTGGAAAATTGAAGATTGAGCATCATATTCATATGCATTTATATTTTGTGCTTCATATATATATATATATTTAATATTTATTTTATACTTATGTTGAAAAAATAAAAATTTGAAAATTTTTTTAAATTCAATTTGGTAAGTGAATGTACGGTGTTCTATATAAAAAACAGTAAGTTGCAAATACGGTAGGCAGCATATACGGTAAGCTGCAAATATGGTAAGGTGAAAATACGGTTAGTTGTTTGCAAATACGGTACGGTGCAAATACGGTAAGTTGTTTGCAAATACGGTAGGCTGCAAATACGGTAAGTTGTATATAAGGTAAGCTGCCTGCAAATATGGTAAGCTAAATATATGAATTTATAATTTGTTATAAATGTATAAAATTTATTTAATATTGAATTTCTTAAATATTAAACGTTGTAATTCAATATTGTTTGCTTTTTTATAATTGTATTTTCGAGAATTAAAAAAAAAAGTGGTTATGAAATTGCTAATTTTTAAATGTGTTTTTTTGTTGAAGATAAAAATGATTTTTTTATGTTATTTGTAAAAAAAAAATTGTAATTTTATTAGTGTAATAAGAAGATTTATTATGCATTTTTATTTTTTGCATTTTGTGAAAAAATTTTGTTTATGGTGATTGACAAATATTCTTGCACACACGCATCATGTCAACAACATTTAAAAATTAATAATAATTTTAGTATATATAAACTCCATAAGATAAAAAAAAAAAGATTTCGCAAAGTACGGAGAGATGACAAACTATCTCATCTCTCCGCAGAGTGTGAAGAGAAAAACAAGAACTCTTAGGACTTTATCTGCAAGTTTCAAGAGACATTTTCTCAAACAACTTTTGAGCAATGCATTGAACACTTTAATTCTTGGCCTACAACTCAAAATTATAATTTCATTGAAAATTGTATCCGCTTTTAATGTCCAATAACTGTTATCAAAAAAGTGTAAAATATTGAATTTGAGTGGTACTTTAGAGCCTCCATTTGTGAAAGCAATGTCATGATACTATCAATATCCCCTTCTTTGTACAACTCACATATTGTTTCATTGTATGAATCACGAGAAATCTCCTTTCCAATACTGTAAATATGATTTGTATGCTCAGAAGTTGAGATGTAATTGGAATTTGAAGAAAACATAATTGATTTTAAGCCCTGTTTTTTGACTCTATTTTGTTGTATATATGAAAAATTTACAATCTTGAAATTTGACCTGTAATTAAGGAATTTGAGAAAAACTCTCCGCACTGTGCGGAGAGTTTTTTATTATTCCACACTATGCGGAGAGTTTGCCAACTCTCTACACATGGTTCAACTCTCTCCGCACTATGCGTAGATATTTTTTTTCTCTTCACACATGGTTCAACTCTCTACGCACTGTGCGAAGAGTTTTGCCATGGTGCGGACCAACTCTCCGCGCTGTACGAAGATATTAACTCTTTTCGCACAATGCGGAGAGTTTTCTTTGCTTTCCATACTGTATTGTGCGGAGAGTTGGTTTGTCATCTCTCCGCACTGTGCGGAGAGGTTTTTTTCTCTCCGCACCTTTTTTATTTTTTATTTTTACTCCGTACTTGGTTCAACTCTTTCCACACCGTGCGGAGAGTTTTTTTTTTTTTCAATTTTTCAATATTGAATTATACAAAATTTAGATATATAATCTTTACATTCAATTCAATCATATCAACACTATCAAAGAATACAAACAAAATAGTTTGTATATTTCTTATTCAAGTATGAAATATACAAGCATATTTTTTCTAAATAACATATTATTATACAATTGTAAAAATAATTTACAATTATTTTCTTATATCATGGAAATATTTTTAGATGTTGCTTCAAAAACTTTCCAAAAAAAAAAAACTAAAATTCATACACTAATAAAAATAAGATAAATACAAAATTCGTGTAACGCACGTGATAGCAACTAGTATATAATAAAAACATCTACCAGATGCGCATATTGTTACTTATATTTGCAACTTGAAGTTTGCAAGATTACTTGCTAAAATTCAAATTACATGCATGCTATTCAGATTGTACAATTAAGATGGTATATCTTGTTAATGTTAATCAGCCTAAATCTCAGATTTTTAATAAATGTTAGTTGGGATGACGATAAATAATTTAGTACTTTTTTATTAAATGTCTCCAATTATTTTTTAAACCATTACTATTGTGAAATTAGTAGTTCCCATTTCTGTCTAAATTTTTTTATTTTATATGCAACAACACTTGTACGTACCACCACGTCAATATCAGAGTTTTTCCACTACAGTTGACTTATGGTTGGAGCCTTCACTTTAAGCACGGTATTTTCGTGATTCCATTAACTTGTTAGAAAACAATTAAAAAAGGAAAAAATAATTAAAAATCAGAAATGAATGGGAATGTTAGTGCTCCAAAGGGTATAGTTAAGGGGACCAAGGTGCAAATTTCCCAATATGTTATCACAAATCTTTTAAACTTGAGTTCTTTCTTTCTTTCGTATTCTTCGAACAGACAGTGATTCGGAAAAGGAATAAACTATTAATTAACAACTAAATTAATTAAAAAAAACCCAAAAATAATTAAAAATAAAAGGAAGAAGATAAAATGATACTCATGGTGGGACTTTAACGTTTCCATGACATTGACATATTATTAATTATGCGAATACGAAACACCACCACGACATTTATTGGTTTGATTTGAAGTATTAACAACAATTTCCATTATCTAATAGATATATATTAAAGCGAAGGTCTGAAATGACAATATAGTCCCAGTTTGGTTTTCATGAAAATCAGTTTTTTTAGTAAATATTGATAAAAAAAAAATAAAAAATTATGAAATGTGTGGTTGCAAATTTGATAAAAATTGTAAATCCTATAAAATGTATGGTTGAAAAGAAGTTTGAGAAAATGAGGGCTAAACAATTGCATAATTTTTTATTTTTTAATAGCAACTAATGTGGATGAATAAGACGGCCAAATGGTAAAAGAAACTAAGTTCGACTAGAGTGTCATGTTAGATTTTGTGTTATGAAGCTAACGTAGATTAACAAGATGACCAAGTAGTAAAAGGAACTAAGATAGTGTTTGATTGGAACCAATTCCATGGAAAATGGAATAAGTTTTCCATCTTTTACTCAATTAATGGTGTTTGATACCATTTATTTTCCACGAAATTGGTTTTCTTGCTTTTGTTGCCACATGGATGTTTTCCATCTAATTGAGGAAAATGAATTCTCACCAATATGGTGATAATTCATTTTCCCGGTAATTGTAGTAATTTTTAATTTTTTTTTTATTTTTCGTTGGCAATGAAAACAAATTCTAAGAATTATTGTAATTTTTTTTTTCCTTTAATTGATAAATTCCATGTAAAACAAAGGTAAATGAACACCAAAAGATAGATATTTTTCTTGGGTTTTTTTTTTTGACAATAGAAACAAATTCTATCCTCAATACCAGTAAATTTTATCCCTTTAATTGACAATTTTCATGTAAAACAAAATCAAACGAACACCAAAAAAATACTTTTATTTTAACATTTTCCACGTGAAAAATTATACCAATTGTTGCGTGTTGTCACACTTGTCCTATCCACCTGGGCCAGTAGGCCACTCATCCTGATCCACGCGGCATTCCTGCCGAGGTGGCCCACATTGTCGAGGTGGGTTACACCCGAACTGCTTCTAACCGAGGCCCATGGCCCGAGGCGTGGAAGGTTTTGTTGTAGCTGAGGTCCTCGAATGGACGAAGCCCCGAAGTTGATGCGTGAGCCTCAACCACAAGGAAACATCCTCCATGGTCACTTCTCCCAAGGGATCCCCTGCACAGATCTTATTCGAATGATTGATGGAATGTTTGTCATAAGCATAAAGGTCAAGTCTTGTCACTAGCGTGGAGGTCCTGCACAAACAATAAATGTGCCGTAAGCTAGCAAGTCAAATCCCATGCTATGAACAGACATTTAAACTATGAAGATGAGGCCACGTGCCACTTCATCCAAGGGTCCCATTCCATATGTATCACTATAAATACCCCCATTGTATAGTGTCAAAGGACTAATGCAAGAATCAATACAAAAGACTATATTTACTCAACTCTCTCAGTTACTTGCAATACATAAATCAAATTTATACACTTTTATACATACATTGACGAGCACCGGTTGGTAATTATTTTACAATCGGATCACGAATAACTCGTCGGATTCCGAACGTCACCGTCCCGCGTCGTTGGGCTACTCCCACGCCCATTTGAACCGCTTATTGTAGACCGTCCACGTGTCTTAGCGTGTTGGACATTCGCCCACGCAAGCGCGGGTGGGACTGGCATCTGTTGGCGCACTTTTTGTGGTCAACAGATTAACGCCGTCTGTGGGAAACCATACCATAACCACGAACAACCTTGTGGTAAAAGCTTGTTGAAAAAATATTTGGGCAACCCCCCTTGAAAAAGGACTTATTCTCGAAAGATAACAGGAGGAACCCCTACCACTTGGAGAAATCTAAGTTTGATAAAGGAAAAAATGAGTTCTAACGAAGATACTTCCTCAAGGAGGGTAAGAGAAAACACGAATGTGCCTCCCCAGCAGCTCGGCAGAGGCTCCACCACCACCAAAGGAGAGGTGGGATGCGTGCGACGGCACGACTATCAAGAGAAATGGCTATTATGGCAGCCAACATGAGGGATATAGCCAACCAAAACTTGGCCATGAGGGAGCTCATGGCCCAGATGCAAGGCCAAGGAGGTTTCCCCATTCCTCCATATGCCCTCCATGGGCACTATCAGCAAGAGGACGAGGTCCAAAGTCATAGAGCAACCTCGCCGACTATGGCCGAGGTGAAAGTCCATTCGTGCTGAGGGGCGCCACTCTAGTTGTGAAGTGCAAAGCATTCCACTTAACCCTCAGTGGAGCGGCTGAAATCTGGTATAGCAGGTTACCATCTGGGAGCATCCGAAGCTGGCCCGATTTCAAAACTACCTTCTTGAAGAGGTTTGCAGTGAGCAAGGAAGGAGAGGCCCCCATTCAGCGTCTTCAAGACATGAGACAGGCACATGGCGAGTCCTTGAAAAGCTTCCTATCCCGCTTCACCGACGAGATGACCTACTGTGTACAAGTCACCGACAGGGAAGCACTATCTGCATTGAGAGGAGGATTGAACATGAACACCCTATTCTGGAGGGATGTGCAGAATCAAGACCCAACCACCTATGACGCCCTACTAGAGATGATGAGAAGGGAGATAATCAATGAAAAATTGATTGAGCATAGAAACAGGGCAAGCAGGGGCCTCCCACCTCCTCAGAGACAGCGAGGTAGGGGTCCGACCTCCCACCTCATGGACTACCAGATGAACCGATCTGGAAATGAGAACTCCGACCAAGCTCTGGCCACCACAACCCTGAACGCGGTACCAACCTTGGCGTATGAGGATGTCAGCCCAACCGCTGACCCACATCAGATGCAGGCCCAGCAGGAACCCCGTAGGGGGAGAGGCCGAGGTCGAGGTCGAGGTTTTGCACCTAGAAATAGGTCCAATCCGAACCTCCCTGGATACTGTTTGCACCATAGGTCCTACGGGCGCGACACCGCGGATTGCAGAGACTATGCACACCGCTCGCTGCAGGAACCCGCCAGAGAAAGACATAACTCGCCCCAGACAAACAGGCCCCCGCCCAGGCAAGACAACCGACATGGGCGTGAGGCTGCCGCTCCTCGTCAAAGGGATGTCTCCCCAAGGCGAAGAGAGCAAGACACGGAGAGGCCTAGGGAAGGGCGTAGACACCGAAGAAACAGGCAAGCTCAAGATGGGGCCCCTATTCACGAGATAGATACCATATTTGAAGGCCCTTATGTCGGCGGTGAAACACGGAACGCCAAAAGAAACTATGCTAGGGAGGCTAAGCACCCCCCTTTGACAAGTTACATTGTGGATAATAGCTCTCGAAGAAATCAAGCACCACCCATTGTCTTCACCCAGGAAGACGCCGAAGGAGTTCATTACCCCCACTGCGATGAGCTGGTGGTGAGGGCTGTCATAGCCTGAAATGGACTCAAACGAATGCTAGTCGACAACGGCAGCTCCGTCAACATCTTATTCGGGTCCGCCTTTGACAAGATGATATTGGACCACCAGTTGACGCCCACCACCACTCCATTATACGGATTTACCGGAGATAGCATCACGCCGAGGGGAAAGATAACACTGGCAGTAGAGATGGGAGAATCTCCTCAAACTACGATGAACTTTATGGAGTTCCTCATAGTCGACAGCCGGTCAGCTTACCATGGAGTCTTGGGCAGACCGGCCATAAAGGAATTGGGAGCAGTCACCTCCATCCACCACCTATGCATGAAATTCCCAACAGAAAATGGGGTGGCAACGGTGAGAGGCGACCAGAGAGGTTCGCGAGAGTGCTATCTGAGCTCCATTAAGAAGGTGGAGCCATAGGACGTCCATGTGATCGCGGCTGATGTGGTCATGGCGGATATCCCAGATGACGCTCCAACTGACCAGGAAGATGTTGATATGATCGACGCACCCCTCGTTCAGGAGGCGCTGATCGTTGATTAGATCGACCCTCGCATAATGGAATATGAGCCTCAAGCATCCCCTGTAGAGGAACTTGAGAGCTTCTCAGCCGACCCTCGAGATCCGTCCAAGGTACTGAAAGTAGGCAGTGGTTTATCCGACATTTTGAGAGAAAAGATTAAGGATTTTCTAGGCAAGAACCTGGACGTCTTCGCCTGGAGGCATGAAGACATGGTAGGCATAGACCCCAAGGTCAGATGTCATCACTTGAAAATCGATCCTAATTTTGCCCCGCACAGGCAAAAAAGGAGAGCCCTCAACCCAGAGAAGTATGAGGCCCTGAAGGAAGAGGTTCAGAAGCTGATCCAAAATGGCTTCATCAGGGAGGCCACCTACTCGAAGTGGGTCTCCAACGCGGTCTTGGTTAAGAAACACAATGGCAAATGGCGAGTATGCATCGACTTTACTAACCTTAATAGAGCTTGCCCAAAAGATAGCTTTCCGCTTCCAAGGATTGACCAATTGGTGGACTCCACAGCTGGGCACGAGTTATTGAGCTTCATGGATGCATACTCCGGGTACAACCAGATCCCCATGCACCCGGCCGATGAGGAGCACACTTCTTTCATCACGGATCGAGGCCTCTATTGCTATAGAATGATGCCTTTCGGGTTGAAGAACGCCGGAGCAACTTACCAAAGACTCGTGAACAAAATGTTTACCAACTTCATTGGCAAGACAATGGAGGTCTACGTGGATGACATGCTGGTGAAAAGCTTAGAGGCAGAAAGCCACGTAGCGCACCTCAAC
>NW_019231325.1:176764-192608 GCF_002742605.1 Olea europaea var. sylvestris
ACTTCCCTCTTTAGGGCCTCAATTTGGGTCAGGGCAGACTCGAGCTTCGCCGCTTCTTCGACCCTCTGCGCTTTGGCTTCTTCAGCCTCGGCCTTAGCAGCTTTCACCTCCTCAGCAAGGGAAGCAGCCTTTCCCTCCGAGGCGTGAGTCCTTGTTTGGAATTCACCTAATGCCTCCCTGCATTCTAGCACGAGGCCAAAGGTCCGGGCGCTTTGGCTCACCAGTGCCCTAGTGAGGTCGGTGGCATCACAAGACGAGGCATGAAGCTGCCACCTCTCCGTCCAGAACTTGTAAAAGCTCTCGGTGGCACCTCTTATCTCCTCAGGGAGAGCCTCCACCAAGGCTGGGGCCAGCTCATCCTCCCTCCCAGCTAGGAAGTTTGGAGACTTCCCCTTCTCCCGAACTGGCTTCTCCTTCACCGACTCCTCTTCGGCGGCTTCAGCAGCTCGCCTTGCAGCCTCTTTTCTGGCCTCTTCAGCCTCCACCTCTCTCACCATCTCCATTTTTATGGCCTTAGAGGCTGCAGCGAGAAGCTTCGGCTCCCCAGTTTGTTCAGCCCTATGGGACGCTGTAGTCCCAAACTTGCCAGCTGAGCTGGAGATGTACACTAGCTTCCTCTTCTTTGTCTCCTCAGAGACCTTCTCTTTGCCACAAGGCTCCTTAGGCTTCTCTGGCCTCTGAGTAGATGCCTCCTCCAAGCCCCTAGGAATGCAGTCCTTCGATAGGCGCTCAACCCTACCTCGAACTTCCTTTGCTCCGCTGGACCCAGGCTTCAGGGGCCTCGCCTTCGCAGTAGAAGTGGCCTTCAAGATGGAGGCCATGTCTGGAGCTGGGTACTCCCTCTTCTTGAATTTGTCTGCACCATAGATTAGCATCAGCATAAGAAACATTCAGGTTAAAAACATCAAGTGTTGGAGCCCCATACCTCTGGATGCCATCAGCTCGAAGTCCAAGAAGTATCTGCTTCTATCAATCAGGTGATCGAAGTGTCGAAGCTTCAGAGGCCTCTTGTAAATGTCCTCTATCACCTCGAGTTCTTCCTTGCTGAGCTCGAACCTCGTACTACTATCTGCAAAGAGGAACCTTCAACAGTTAGACGAATTCATATTCTGATTCCAAAACACAAGCACAGGTCGGGAGACTCACGAGCTTCGTAGTACTGGGTCGGCTCTGTGCATGACAGGGCTTTGTCACCCTCCACTGCCTGCCATTTACCTCGCACCCAGAACCAGGACTCCTTCCATCCCTTGATAGAGGAAGGAAGTCCCACCACAAAGGGTGCGTGAGCCCCCCAAGGCGTGAGGTAGTACCACCCCCTGGACTCCTTCCCAATCACACGGGGCTGGAACAGGGTCAGGAAGACATGAAGAGGCATGTCCTCCCCAAGAGACACTTCCTTCCACAGGAAGTACGAGCCGACCAGCTGGCTCCACCCATTCGGCAGAACCTGGATCGGCGACAGCATGAATTTCCTAAACACCGCCCTAAAGAAGGGGTGCAAAGGAAGACGCATACCTGCTTTGAACAGGTATTCACTCACGGCCACACAGCCGGGCCTCGGATAGCAGGCCCGCTCGTTCGGTTCGGGGACTAACATCTCTATGTTATGAGGCACACTGTACCTCTCCCTAAGTTCCCCCAACCTCTTCCCCGTCATGTTTGAAGGCACTCTAGAAGCCCCCCACTCCTGGGTATAATCCACGTCCTCCTCGGCCATGGCATAGCTATCCACCTCGGACATCCCCCCATGACCTACCCCATGGTCTAAAGACGCTACTGTGACAAGCTCCCTACCCGAAGTGGACTCCATTGTTTGACGACAAAGAATAACAACGGTTTTTTAGGCAAACAATACCTAAAAGAATTCAACACAGATGGAGACTGTTCGGAATCTAATCGCAGACAACCTTGACGCCGAAAAATGGGAGATTTTAAAGGATTTGAGAATGCAAAGTGTTCAAAATTTCTGAAAAGTGGGATTTCCTCGCCTTTTATAAAGGTCCAAGACGAACCCCACCCGTTGGATCAAATCTCAGTCGATCAGAGCCCTCCATTTCAGATCCAATCCGAGGCGTTGAATTCAAACAGTTTTTGAAATCCTACGCCTCCTATCTATGCGTACCTCACACGCACCTCTCCAACGCGTCTGCTTTTAGAAACGCCAGCTACACTCATAATTGCATTTTTAATTCATCGGCGCCAGCGCCTTGGAATTCGTAACGGTTCAGCTTCCTTTCCTCGAAAACAAGCACAAAACATCAAATCATTGGCACAGAGACCAAAGCACAATAATCACCATTGGACCTCGGCTTCATCATATGCCATTCAGCATTCAAGCCTTGCAGGTTCGATTTCCCAACCACCTCGGCTTCTTCACACCCATTCAGCATTCAAGCCTCGCAGGTTCGATTTCCCAACCACCTCGGCTTCTTCATCTGCCACTCAGCATTCAAGCCTTGCAGGTTCGGTTTCCCAACCACCCGGCTTCTTCACACCCATTCAGCATTCAAGCCTCGCAGGTTCGGTTTCCCAACCACCTCGGCTCCTTCATCTGCCACTCAAACCTCGCAGGTTCGGTTTCCCAACCACCTCGATTTCTGCACACCTACCTACAGCAAAACTTCTCTAACTCCAACCATGATATAAATATCTATACTTGGACTTGTGGTACTTATTTGGGGGTTTTAAAAAATTCAAAAATTCTTTCAACTTTTACTCCGTTAAAGTCCACGCATTACATTAATGATCATACTTGGACTTGAGGGACTATTGTTGCGTGTTGTCACACTTGTCCTATCCACCTGGGCCAGTAGGCCACTCATCCTGATCCACGCGGCATTCCTGCTGAGGTGGCCCACATTGCCGAGGTGGGTTACACCCGAACTGCTTCTAACCGAGGCCCATGGCCCGAGGCGTGGAAGGTTTTGTTGTAGCTGAGGTCCTCGAATGGACGAAGCCCCGAAGTTGATGCGCGAGCCTCAACCACAAGGAAACATCCTCCATGGTCACTTCTCCCAAGGGATCCCCTGCACAGATCTTATTCGAATGATTGATGGAATGTTTGCCATAAGCATAAAGGTCAAGTCTTGTCACTAGCGTGGAGGTCCTGCACAAACAATAAATGCGCCGTAAGCTAGCAAGTCAAATCCCATACCTATGAACAGACATTTAAACTATGGAGATGAGGCCACGTGCCACTTCATCCAAGGGTCCCCATTCCATATGTATCACTATAAATACCCCCATTGTATAGTGTCAAAGGACTAATGCAAGAATCAATACAAAAGACTATATTTACTCAACTCTCTCAGTTACTTGCAATACATAAATCAAATTTATACACTTTTATACATACATTGACGAGCACCGGTTGGTAATTATTTTACAATCGGATCACGAATAACTCGCCGGATTCCGAACGTCACCGTCCCGCGTCGTTGGGCTACTCTCACGCCCATTTGAACCGCTTATTGTAGACCGTCCACGTGTCTTAGCGTGTTGGACATTCGCCCACGCAAGCGCGGGTGGGACCGGCATCTGTTGGCGCACTTTTTGGGGTCAACACCAATCAAACACAATAAATTGACAATTCTCAGGAAAACAATTTCTAGGCAATTCAATTTCCTGGAATTCATTTTCTTTCTACCCAAATTCCATCTTTGTAATCAAACGGATCCTAAGTTCAATAACTAGCTTGCTATAGAATTTGAGTTGAGTGACTATTCAAAACAAACAAAAATTACTACATAAACAAAGTTGACAATGACATTCGACTCAATCAAAAGATAGTATGAAACGGCAGCTCCCTTAATTATTGTATTAAGGGAATCCTAATTACAACATTAGTGTTGCTACCTCAAAGGTTAACATTAACAACAACTATTGCTTTCAAGAAAATCGACTGCCGGTTTCGTTAACTTTTCTAATACCTCATCTAATGACCCATTTACTTGTTTTTAACAAAGATATTGATCTAATTATACTACGTGGAATTAGTCTTTTAATAATGTTTTTTTTTTATTCTATTGAATTTTCTATGTCTGAAAATTCTAAATTAGTATCGAATGCAAGACCACATTGAACAATTTCATTAGTTACTAGGATGGACTAAGGTGTCCATTGGTGGAACTCAGCCAGTACTACGTTACTGTGAATTGACCTAATTTTTATGTTATACTAATATATTCATTGTTTGAGGTTTCTCGAATATTTCATTCCTATATAAACATATTATAGGCAGAGCCTTTTTCTTTGTAAAGAGAAAGAGAGACATGGGTTTGGTAACAAGTAGCGAAACCTTGCATCGACAAGTATAAATAATTCTCACATTGAAATCACAAAATGTCAAAAAACTTAAAAAAAATAGTCCAAACATATGTAATTTTATATTTGTTCGATCCGGACACTTATCCTTATTAGAATCACTCTATATCATATGTTCTTTATACTTGCTTACGATTTTCGATTTCGTATCCTTCTTCTTCTATCCTAATGTGAGATTATGTCTGACCTATACATCCAACGACAAATTTGGATATGACAAGGGTTGACATTGGGTTTTGCTTAGAAGATTAGCATGAACACCAATGATCTTGTCCATTACGTGCAAATATAACTTGATGATTAAAGAAAACTAATTACCACATAAACATTGTTAATAATGACACTAAACGCAATCAAAAGCAACTTCTAATCGGCTACTTAAATTAATGGAAATATTGATGCTTGCTCAATGATGATTCTTAATTAGTTGTGTACACATTACTCTCACATTTAATAGATTGAATTGAAAAGTATTAGACGATATAATCCCAAAAAAAAAAAACAAAAAACAAAAAACAAAAAATTGAAAAAAAGCAAAAAACAAAAAATTGTTCATTGTTATGGTGGTCGATCTCTAATCTCTAATAGGTTCATAGCAACGTGTCCTATGTGTAAAATGCATCTTTATTATGACGTCTATTATATATATATATTTTTTAATAATTATAATCTAACAGATTAGCTGATAATAATAAAAAATTAATAGCCGGTTACTTTTGGCTTATCCTACATTTCATTCCAAGGGTACATTAATTTGTTTTTTGAACCAACATCTTGCTTTACCCCAGTACTCTCTGGACAGTGAGTAAGAAACCTCACTTGCGATTAAAACAAGAAAAAAGCTCACAATGATCGGACATTGGGCAATATAAGCACAAGCGCATGAATAATAACTATGACTAAATTTTAAAAGAGAGAATGTAATAAGATTTCTAGCATTCGACTTATGAGATTTTGTAAAGAAGAGAGATGAAGAAACATAGAACTTGCATCTCGACTCATCTTGACAATAGGTAATTGGTCGAGTAGAGGTTTCACTAGAATATAATTTTAGCACTGGTTTGATAAAGATTTTTTGAGAAGTGATTATTTGAAAAAATCCTTTTCTCCATTTTTTTTTTGTGAATGTGTAATTAAAGAGCAGAGAAAAATTATGGTAAACATGAAAAATTATTTTTTTGACAAATGTGATTGAAAATTAGCCCTGGTTTTTGACAACATTATTTGAAATTTTTTTCTACAAATTCATTTTCAACCATACATTCATACAATAAAATATTTTGAATATAAATTCAAAATTTTTTCCTACTTTTTAACCACATATTTTTCTAAAAATCACTATTTAAAACATTGTTTTTCTCAAATAATGGTTGTCAAACAGGTATGAAATAGAAATAATTTTAAAAAATCAAAATCAAACAAGAGTTTACTTCAAAAAAAAGTTACTTTTCGTCTCGATTTCTAAAAATTTTCGTGGTTAAAAAAAAAAAAAAAAAGTTCCCCATAGAGCAGCAGTTGAATATGAGTACATACATGGTCCAAGTGTTTGTTGGGGTTTGGTCGTTGGAATCTTGCAAAACAAAGCCTTTCCAGTTTCTATAAATTGATTGAAAAAACACAACCAAAAAAGTAAAAGGGTAATTAACAGGGTAACACAAAAGTGTAAATCGTCCTTAACTTTCATTTTTGGCATTTTCATCACTATTTTCACATTTTGTTGCGAAAACAAGGTTATTTTCATACAATATCTTGATAAAAAAATGTAAAACGACAAATATATCATTCTATTTTAATAAAACAAAAAACAAAAATGAAAAATTTTAAATATACTTTCAATACTATTATGCAAAACGTCCAACTTTTAAATTTTTTTTCCATTTTCACATTTATTTTCACATTACATTCCGAAAATCATCATTTTCATCTATTTTCTCAATAAAAAATTGTAAAATGACTAATAAATCCTCATATTTAAATAAAAAATAAAGAAAAGAAAAATAAAAAAACAAATTACAATTATACTCAATAATTTTTTTAATTATTTATTTGAAATTTATTCGTATTTTTTTTTTTTTGAAAAAATTGGGAGTATAGTTACAATTTATTCTTTATTTTTATTTTATTTAAATAGTTTTACAGCTTTTTATTGAGAAAATGAATAAATATGATGATTTTCGGGATGTAATATAAAAATAAAGGTAAAAATATCAAAAAATGAAAGGTATGGACATTTTGCACAATAATATTAAAAGGTATGTGGACGTTTTGCACAATAATATTGAAAGATATGGATGTTTTGTGCTAATCACCTTTTTAATAATTTATTTGGGCTCATTTATAATTTTTTAAAATGTTTTGGAATATAATTGCAATTTGTTCTTTTCTTTTTGTCTTTTTATTTAAATCGAAGGGTATATTTATCATTTTACAATTTTTATATTCAGAAACTGGATGAAAGGATTTTTTCATAATGAAAGTTTAAAATAGGGTTTAAAATGTCAAAAAGTAAAAAATAAGAACATTTTATAGAATAACATTGATAGATAATAACGATGCTAATTTCTCAAGTAAAATATAAATTACACAATGCATGTCGTATGTCATTTGTCAATATCAATTCTATCTGCTGCCACCGTCTGGTGGTCAGAGGAAGCTTCAGATTCAGGTGTCTGTTAAAAGTCTCTCTCACATACTCATTGTGTGTTTGTCTCCTGTCACTGTCTGTCCCCCTGTCATTATCAACTCTATTTCTCTCCTAACTGTTGCTTAAATCCCCTACTCAGTTTCTCCTTTTCTTATCTCAGTCTGTCATTTAACAGTTTTATGTTGTGTGAAAAGTAATCCTACAACAACCAACCATTGCTCCATTCATTATCTGTCGCTCTTTCTTGAAGCAAAAGGACACATTTTAGATCTTCAATTGTTTAAAGATTCAGAAGTTTTAGTGGAAAATATATAAGAATAAAGGCAAGTTTTGGCTTCAGGGAAAAAAGGCTTATTCCTTTACGTAAGTAGTTCTCAATTTTTTGTTTCATCTGGAACCCAGAAAAGATCTTTATGTTATGTATGCATTAATGGATTCTTGGGCGGGTTTTCTTATAAACTAGTTTTTTTGTTGACACCTTTCAACTTTTTGCTAGAGAAGATTAATGATTGTTGTTTGTGGATGTGTTTGCAGCCAAAGATGATTGATATTATGCATTCTGTGAACAAACCCATGAATCAAGTGGAAAAATACTTGGATACCCATTTATGGCATGCCTGTGCTGGTGGGATGGTTCAAATGCCTCCAGTGAATTCCAAAATCTATTATTTTCCTCAAGGCCACGCGGAACATGCCCATAAAAATGTAGATTTATGGGGATTATCGAAGATTTCACCATTTATTCCGTGTAGAGTTTCATCCATTAAATATTTGGCTGATGCAGAGACAGACGAGGTTTACTCGAAAATTGGATTAGTTCCATTAAGAGGCAATGACGGTGATGGCGATGATGAGTATGGACTTTTGGGATTTGATAAGAATGATGAAAAAGAAAAATCAAATTCATTTGCTAAGACATTGACGCAGTCTGATGCAAACAATGGTGGGGGATTCTCTGTTCCGAGGTATTGTGCTGAGACTATATTTCCGAGGTTGAATTATTCGGCTGAGCCCCCAGTTCAGACAATTTTTGCCAAGGATGTTCATGGGGGGACTTGGAAATTTAGGCATATATATAGAGGGACACCCCGTCGACATCTTTTGACAACCGGATGGAGTAATTTTGTAAATCAGAAGAAGCTCCTTGCCGGTGATTCCATTGTGTTCTATAGGGCAGAAAATGGGGATATACGTGTTGGGATTCGGAGGGCGAAAAGGGGCATTGGCGGTGGACCTGAGGTGTCTTCAGGATGGAACACTGGAGATTCGAACTCTGCCTCATCCATGTTTAGGGGCTTCTCCGGTTTTCTGTGCGAAAACGGGAAATTGGCCATGGCAAATGTTAAGAAAGGGAATGGGGAAATGGAGAAAGTGAAAGCTGAATCTGTTATTGAAGCAGCAAATCTCGCTGCCAATGGACAACCATTTGAGGTCGTCTATTATCCACGAGCTAGCACGCCGGAGTTTGTGGTGAGGGCCTCTTCCGTGAGGGATGCAATGAGAGTCCAATGGTATGCAGGGATGAGGTTTAAGATGGCTTTTGAGACCGAAGATTCATCTCGGATCAGCTGGTTCATGGGAACCGTATCTTCTGTTCAGGTCGAAGACCCCATCCATTGGCCTAATTCTCCTTGGCGCCTTCTTCAGGTAGTTAGTTACATGACAATTTTATTTTCTTGCTGCAATCCATGAGTTCCATAATTATATGCTTCGTTATCATTTTTCAACATGGTATGCATATTTGGAGAAATAAACTTGTTTTCCCAAGAGTTAAGTTGAATTATTACAGTTATTTGTTCTTGAAACTAAGAATTTGCCTCTCTTTATCCCTCTTAAGGCTGTATAAATAAGTTATAGTGTTGTAAGAAACGAAAAACGGAGACTGTAATTTGTTCTCCTATGAGTTGAGTCATTCCTTTGATTTTTAGCTGGAAAAAGAATTTGTCAATCTCCTCAGCTGTTTTCACATTCTTTGATTCGGACATTTTTGCAGGTAACATGGGACGAACCTGATTTACTACAAAATGGGAAACGAGTCAACCCATGGCTAGTTGAATTGGTATCAAATATGCCCGCAATCCATCTTTCCCCCTTTTCTCCACCAAGAAAGAGGTCGCGGCTTCCACAACCTCCAGAATTTCCCATGGTTGGGCAACTTCAGGTTCCATCACTTCTTAGCAACACCCTCATTCTCAGCAGCCCCTCGTGTTTTCTACAGCACAATATTTCTGCAGGCATACAGGGAGCCAGGCATGCTCAATTTGGATCATCTTTACTGGATCTCCACGTCAAAAATCTGCAGCCGGGACTGCACTTGTTTGAGTCGAATAAACTTGATAATCCCATAGTAAATCCAATCTTTGATTCAATATCTTGCTTGCCGATTACAGTAGGAAACTCAACACAAAATTTAAAGCTAGATAATGAAACACAAAAGCCTGTGTTTCTTTTGTTTGGTCAACCAATTCTCACTGAGCAGCAAATCTCTCAAAGTTGTTCTTTAGATAATCAAGAGAATACAGCAAATCTCTCCAATGGTTCTGGATCAGCAGTTATTCAGAATTGTCCACAAGAAACTTCTTTGGACGAACAGTTTCCACGGTTCAAAGATCAGAAACTGGACTTTGGGTTGGCGACAGGACAATGTAAGGTGTTTATGGAGTCCGAAGATATTGGTCGGACCCTTGACTTATCAGTTTTTCACTCATATGAAGAACTATACAAAAAGTTGGCGGAGATGTTTGGCATGGAAAAAACGGAAATGTTGAGCAATGTGCTTTATAGTGATGCTGTAGGCACCACTAAAAATGCCAGAGACGAAACCTTCAGGTAACACGCTATATCATTCTCATTTTGAACTGATTTTGAACAATATTAGTAAATTGTTTAGCGTTCTAATTTTTGTTTCGATCATTTCGCTATTGTAGTGATCTTATGAAGAATGCGAAAAGGCTAACAATCCTGAGGGATACAGGCAGTGACAACTTGGGGAGTTCGATTAGAAGTTGACCTTTGTCATTGGTTAAGTTTGGATTGCCAAGTGTCTGCTTAGCTAGGAAGAGTTTGGATTGCCAAGTGTCTGCTTAGCTAGTTCTTCCTATATAATCTCCTTCTTACATTTGGAAGGTGTGGAAAATATCCCCACTTCAACTAATTTTTGAGGTGTACACTCAAACTTTTGTTCGTCAGCTTCACTTACGGTAATGCAGATTCTTTCTCGAGTCTAGTAGTAGGTACTTCTTGTACACACTATATTGTTCTCCCTAAAATCCTTTATATATACAGAATTATTGGATCGATTTGCAGTTGATGTCATAAATGTATCTAATGATTAGGCTGCACATAATCCAACATATTTTTACTTACATGAGTTATTCAGTGGAAAAGACTTTCTCAACAGAGTAAAGGAACTTGGGATCGTCGATCTCTTCCTTTAAAATTGAGATAAGTTGATGTTGATCGATGGTGCGAATAGCTCATGATGTCGAATTACCGACTAGAGGCTACTTTTAGCAAGTATTTTTACTCTCACAATACCTTTCTATTATATTAGTGAAGGGCAAAAGAGGGGTGAGTGCATTTTAATAACTTTCATATTTCAACAATTATGTATGCTTTGAATTTGAATCACAAGTTCCAAGTAATGCACATTTGTACTTAAATACATCTAAAAAGGTTGAGAAGGTCTGTGTGTTCAATGTTTTTCTTGAATCCAACTAGTGAGACCAAGTTAAGCCTATGCAATTCCTGCATCAATTATTGCACTGCCGAAGTCTATCTTACTTTACAACCCGGCTCCCTGTATCGGCTTGGGATCAGGGTCAGGGACAGAGGCGCCATTGGAGGGGCACCTGCCGGTTCCTCAACCCTGTCCCCAAGCCGGGACAGGGGGCTTTATTCCTTACCTTATTTTGAAATAAATTAACAAGTTCGAAAAGAATTTTGCGTAAAATCATAAATCTGTCATTTACATCTATGAATTTCATATTGACTGATACGTCTCTAGATTGTGTTTCAATGACGGCTAAGACGTTCTTTTCACAACATGATGAATCAAATTTTAGTCAGGCTTTAAGTCTCTGCTTATATGATTTGAAGGGTATATCTCAAGAAGTAGATGGGAGTTTCAACTTTCAACCCTGGAGACAATTATCTGACAAACAGTAATTAGACAGCAAGGTTAAGTGCTGGACAGATTGAATTAAAATCTCAGTTTCAAATGTTGTTTTGAAGTGGTTGGCACACTGCACATTAAGTGATAGCAGTTAATGTTTACATTATTAAACAAGTTCAAGCTAATGGGCACGTGAGGGTGTAACAAGAGATTCAACCCTTGATACATGTGATAATAAATCCTAAATTAAAAGATTTGATTTAGGTAGAAATTAAGAAATTTTATTCTTTTTTGAAATTCCTTTCATTTCTTATTTTTAATTTGTAAATATAATAATAAAATTGGAATTTCTTAGAGTTCTACTAGTCTGATATCTCATTTGTGATAGAATTAAGAGTTATTTGAATGTATGTTTAAAATCGCAAGTGTATTTATGCAAGTTTTTTAGTTAAAATACTTACATAAATTGAACTTATCTAAAAATTCATTGAAATTTGATAATACAATCAAAGTGACTCTCAATAAGGTGTGTACTATAATCCTAATAAAAAAAATAAAAATATATTTATAATTAAATCTAATCCTATTTAACATTACTTATGAAAGTCAGCTTATTCGCTAATAAATTTTAGCCTTTCTTCCTTGTACATGGATTCGACCACAGTTAAATAGGTTGTTCTATTTGATAATTTTCTTGCTCATGTTTATTTTCTACCTTCGCGAGCATTTCATCGATTCTCATAATAAGTGATGTGAGGAAAAATATCGATTTAACGAGACGTGTGTACTACACCGAAAACTTTAAATACCTGTAACTATGGAGTTGACTCTCATCCCAAGACATCCAACTATAAAACCCTACTCTAGCGCCGTATGAACAGGGAGATTTTTTTGGGATAATAAATAAGAATTTGATTAATGTTGAAACAAAGGATTAATTAAGATTGACTTTGATATAATTTACTACTAATTACGAGATCTATGTTTAAGAGGTTGTCGGTCAAAGGGGCAGAATTCTAATCCCAATGGCACAACCACATTGGGGAATGGTTTTACGTAAGCTGTCAATTGAAGAAACAAAGATTATGGGATCAGAAAAATGCTCATCCCAATTAACTTCTTCAATATTGATGTGTGCCTCACTTATCAACACTGTTAACAATTTTTTATTTTATTTTTTTCTCAGCGAGCGTGAATTATATTGATCAACAACATATACAAATACACTGGACATTCCCAAGCAAATAAAAAACAAGGCAGATGTCTATACAACAAAATCGAGCATTCCTCGGTAAAACAAAATGAAAATGATAAAGTTCAACAAAACAATCTAAAGACTCATAGCCAAAGACTCATATTGGATCAAAATATTCGGATACAAAGAAAACATGACTTTGTATATATGTGTTTTAATCAGAGTTACAATGCTATAAATCTGCGTTATAAAATTTTCAAAAATCTTCCTATTTCTTGCCATCTAAATGTGGTAAACTGTCAAAAAAAGTGCAATTTGCTTCACTTTGCTGTGCCAAGATTTTCCCCTACTTTTCTTCTTGATCCATTTGAGAGTGCTAGGAAGTGTGGACATTAACCTTCGAATGCCAACCCATGCACGGATTATGTGCCAAACTAATTTGCTAATTGGACAATTGAAGAACAAGTGGCGAGCAGTTTCTTCCATTCGTTCACAAAAACAGCAATTACGGTCAATTTGAAGATAATGTAATCTGTCCTTCGTAAGTAGTTTCGATTTGGTCGCCAACGACAAGATAAATACATGCTTAGGTGTCAAATATGTGTTCCACTGTTAACAAATTTTATTAGTACCAAAAATTTAACATAATCAAATAAAGCAACAAACAATAGTTTATTTCGTTATGGAGTTTAGATTGTGTGATAGTGATTTCAATACTACATTTCATCAAATATTTGTTTCGTGATTAAATATTAATATATATATATATTAACAATTTGGTCACATACACCTGAATTTGGTTCTACTCCAATTCGAATAGTTATGGTATAAAATGCTCACCAGTAGAGGAAATGTTCGAGAGAGAAAAAAATTGTCTATAATTTTTTTTCTTTTTTCTTTTTCCTTTTCAAGAAGATTGAAAAATAATCCTATGAGTGTGTTGTGTAAGATTTCATGCATCAACTGTCTAAGAAACTTTTTCGTGTTCACGAAAATCATAAAAGTTTACTTCTGATTTATGGTATGTTTAATATGTTGGAGTAAATATTATAATTAACAACTAATCTTGTGTGTTTCCTTTTCTCAATTAATGTTATTAAGACTGATCATGAGTCCATTAATAAACCCCTCCATAATTTTATTACTTAACGAGGAAATATTTTATATGGAAGTTCAAAAAGTTTTATACTAGATAATTAATAGAATTTTAACTTCGTTTCATACTTAATTATAGCTACCAATGTTCAACGAACCGTATTAAATATATACGAAAGTTTAGGATGGTTGGACGTTTTAAGAGATGTGATATTATCTACCAATATTATATTGGTTTTTAGGAGAAAAGCCTTTTATGTATATAAAGTTCTAATTCAAATAATTTTTTTTTGTTAAATAAAGATATAGTTTTATGAAGAAAAGAAGCACGATACATGAGAATTTGATTTATTGATACATCCCATTCAATTGAGTTTAGAAATTTGTGTTCAATATGTTTAAGGCGTGACAAAGTCTATCAATTGTTTTGTTGAATTTTATTAAACTAACGTACTAAAAGTGTCCCAAATGTCTCGTAAAGAAAGTATTGCGTAAATAAAACAATGTACCCCATTATAACAATAGTTACAAATATAAGGGGAGAGGAGAAAGTTTTGGAATTTGAGATTATATTGCAAAATTTCATGGCTTTTGTGTTGAAAGAAATAACACAACTTTTGTTCCACTCCACTGCCAAGGACCAAGATCCAAGAATTCCAGAGATGTTAGAGTCGTAAGTCAACCCTAGATATCCTACCACATTGATATTATAGTCTAAAACTTCATAAAATATAGAATTTAAGAAGATTAGTTAATTGGGTTCCTTGATTTCAGGCCAACACATATTAATACCACTAACATTGTGTTTTGCAACATGGCATCCAAAGTTGTTAGTCTTGGGACAATGTTTATGCTTAATCCCATGGGCGTTCGTGAACCATCAGCATATGTATAGAGATATTCGCGTATCTATATGTATAGATATATTAAGTAGGCTTATTTCCACTAATTATTGGTAGGATGTTTCTTTTATAAAAGAAATCGTTACAAAATTCAGGTTGCTTATTCAATCGAAATGTCAAAAATTTGCCTTCTTGAGTAGGGGTGGATCGAGGAATTTTTGGTGCACAGGCTAAAATTTAAAAGTCGATATAATGAAGGATGATCTCCAGTTAGTCCATCCGAAGCTATACTTTCAGTAGGTCGATTTATCCTTTGAAAGAAGGAAAACAAGTTCTTATTCTTCTTGAGAGCGGGTTGATCTTCCATTTTCAACTTCTTAAAATTGCAAATATATATATATATATATATATAAAATAAAATAAAATAAAAAAATCATCAATGATATTACTCCAACAATAATCAAAAAATAATTTATTAAGCATATAAGGCAACAAAAAAACTCATTAACCCGACAAGACAACATCGTTCACATTTCAATATTGCTGACAAGGCCACAAATGGTGAAATGAGGAGTGAGGACATTTACTCACTAGAAGAGTATACTCAAATTTCAAGCTTTTCTTGCACTGCTACGCAACTGCACCTTCGAATTTGAATTTCGAAACGAATGTATAGCTAAGTAGTGCAGACACTAATTGCAAAATAAAGTTACAATTAGAATAAAACAATGTAAAAGGAAAAAAGGGATAATTGCAGCAAAAGACCAAATCTTTGAAAAATTAACAGACTTTTTCCAAGCCTTTGATCTATTGGAGCCGTCACCCCTAACTTTTCTAAATGTTGCATCTAAGGCCATTTTGGACGATTTTCATCCAAAATTTTGTCAATTAATCAGAAAAATGATTTTAACCACATTTTAACAATTTAAGGAGCAAAATGGTAACTTTACGTTAAAATTAAAAAACGAAAAAGAAAAGAAAGATAAAATTGGTCTTCTTTATACTCTTCCGTAGCCTATCGCCCTGCATTCTCCATCGCCTCCCTGAAAATATCCCAGTTCAACCTCACCACCACCACCTTCGACAGCACAACCTGTAAGTGTTATGCCTTAGATCCAATTGATTTAGGTTGTAAACGCTTTTAATATATTTAATGCATTTGATTTTGGCGAGATCTATTATTTATTTAAATTAATTTTGTGATAAATAATATTAAATAATAGAATCCGAAGATCCAATTTTTAGGTAATCTGTTAATCACAAGGAGTTGTGATTGTGAGATACAAATTACATATAATTGGATCTTGAATAAACCATGATCGTAAGTAATAATGAGATACGAATATCGTTAATACAGTTAGACCATCACGTGCGGCATTTCTTACTTGTGAAGTAAGTAACTGATCTCACGAGCTAAAGTGTGGTGACACTTAAATGAACACGTGTATATTTTGTTATAGAACAAAACATTGGAGACCCGCTAAAAAATTCCACACGGATAACTATCTGAGTGTCAGTGGCTAATCTCTAACGTTCGGTAGTGAAATTGGTCCTTTGATTTGAGGTCGTCATGGTACCTTATATGAGGACAGTCATACTTTGACGGTGTTGGATGTTGCTCTCAAAGGGCC
>NW_019231325.1:192879-193539 GCF_002742605.1 Olea europaea var. sylvestris
GGATCATATTGACGAATGGATTATAGTTTCACGGTAAACGAACGAATTTGGTTTTGTCATACCACGTGACATTTCCCGTCACATGTATTGTCCTAACACATTGCTAGATGTCAATTAGGGACGGCGAGTGTGAATTGACGATAAATTAAAAGGGTGTATTAATTTATCAATTTTGATTATATCAAAATAATATTTCACGGCGTTATGCATCGTGGTCGGGAACCTAATGGGTCGCACACAAAAGAGAATTGGAAGATTGCAAATTGCCAATTGGTTAATTTAACAATCGTTGGATAAATTAATTAATTGAATTTGTTATTTATATTCCCGAATTAATTAATTGGATTAATTAATTCACGGACCGGGTTTAATTAATTGGATTAATTAAATATTGGACCGGACCGGGTCGGGTCCGTTTGGATTTATATATATACACAGCTAGGGTTTGAGGTCCATAAGGTATTCATTATTATTGCTGGCACAAGAATAATGAATACCTTATAATTTGATATTTAATTAAGATTTGATTTTAATAATCCCGACATATAATTGTTGATTTAGAGTTGGACTCCAATTTGTTATTTAATTAAAATTTGACTTTAATTAAATATTCCCGCTAATTAAATAATCGATTAATATGATTAATTAATTATTTAATTA
>NW_019231325.1:195996-198914 GCF_002742605.1 Olea europaea var. sylvestris
AGCTTGAAGGGAAAGAAGTCTTCTGAAGCTTCTAATTCAGGTACTTTTGTTGTCGAGGTTAATATGTCTACTTCATTAGCTTCTTGGGTATTAGATACCGGATGTGGATCTCATATTTGTATAAATATGCAGGGACTAAAGAGAAGTAGAGCACTGCAGAAAAGAGAAGTTGACCTGTGCGTGGGAAATGGAGCAAGAGTTGCTGCATTAGCTGTAGGGACATACTTCTTACCACTGACTTCAGGCTTAGTATTAGAATTATAAAATTGCTATTTTGTTCCCGCCATTACTAAAAATATTATTTCTATTTCGTGTTTAGATATGAGTGGTTTTTCAATTAATATTAAGAGCAATCGTTGTTCGTTTTATAAAGATGCGATCTTTTATGGTTGTGGTGTGTTGCAGAATGAAATTTATATTCTTGATACTGAGTCGTCTATTATGAATATATAAAATAAAAGGCATAAAAGTGATAATCTAAATAATACATACCTTTGGCATTGCGGATTGGGTCATATTAACGACAAACACATTTACAAGTTACATAAAGATGGATACTTAGGGTCAACTGATTTTGAATCATTTGACAGATGCGAGTCGGGCCTGTTAGACAAAATGACCAAGTTCCCTTTTACTGGAAAAGGAGAAAGAACCACAGAACTGCTGGGACTAATACATACTAATGTATGTGGACCCATGTCAATAACTGGTAGAGGTGGTTTCTCTTACTTCATCACAATCACCGATGATCATTCTAGATATGATTATGTGTATATGATGAAATTCAAGTATGAAGCACTTGAAAAGTTCAAGGAATTTAAACTTGAAATAGAGAAACAAACTGGTAAAAATATACTCACGCTGAGATCAGATCGAGGTGGAGAATATTTAAAGGGAGAAATTTTAGATTATCTTAAAGAGAACGGGATTCTCTCGCAGTGGACTCTGTCATATACACCACAACATAATGGTGTATCTGAACGGAGGAATCGCACTTTGTTAGACATGGTGCGATCTATGATGAGCTATGCAAACATCCCAAAATCATTTTGGGGTCATGCACTAATTGTAGCGTGCTACACACTTAATCGTGTCCCATCTAAATCGGTCGACAAAACTCCATACGAGCTATGGAGAGGAAAAAGACCAAACTTATATCATATGAAAGTTTGGGGCTGTGACGCTTATGTAAAGCGAAATGAATCAGATAAGCTTAAAGCTAAATCTGACAAATGTGTATTTGTGGGATATCCAAAATAGACAATTGGATATCAATTCTATAATCCCGTTGAGAAGAAAGTGTTCATCTCAAGGCATGCCATATTCCTAGAGAAAGAGTTTATTCTAGGAGAGGGTAGTGAGAGCAAACTAGAACTTGAAGAAGTTCAAGAATCCACGGACATTGTTGACCAATTAGATGAACTTGAGTCTAATCCTACACCTGTTGATGGACGGACTCTTGATCAGGATGTAGAGAACCCTGAGGACACTCCAGCTCAGCGTAAATCAAGCAGGATCATTCGACCTCCCAGAAGGTACGAATTCACGATTACTAATCAAGTATTAGTAATCGAGGATGATGAACCTACAAATTACGCAGAAGCAAAGTCAAGTGTTGATTCGAAGAGATGGCAAGATGCCATGGAATCCGAAATGGACTCAATGTATGAGAACAAGGTTTGGACCTTGGTCGACCTTCCAGGTGGGATAAAACCGATAGGTTGTAAGTGGGTTCACAAGAAAAAGGTCGATGTGGATGGAAACGTCCACACATACAAAGCAAGGCTAGTAGCGAAGGGTTACACACAAAGACAAGGTATTGACTTTGATGAAACTTTTTCACCTGTAGCCAGGCTCAAGTCCATTCGGATTTTGCTTGCAATAGCTGCATACTATGATTATGAGATATGACAAATGGATGTTAAAACTGCTTTCCTTAATGGAAACCTGCAAGAGGAGGTGTACATGACACAGCCTGAAGGTTTTGAATCCAAAGGAGCCAACAAAGTATGCAAGCTAAATCGATCCATTTATGAATTAAAGCAAGCCTCTAGGAGTTGGAATCTTCGTTTTGATGAAAAAATCAAAAAGTTTGATTTTATCAAAAATGAAGATGAACCGTGTGTTTATAAGAAAACAAGTGGGAGCGCAGTCGTATTCTTGATAGTATATGTCGATGACATATTATTAATGGGAAACGACATTCCAATGCTTCAATCGGTAAAATTATAGTTGTCAAAAAATTTCTCCATGAAAGATATGGGAGAAGCAGCGTATATCTTGGGAATCAAGATCTATAGAGATAGATCTAAAAGATTACTAGGCTTATCTAGATAAAATCTTGAGAAGATTTAATATGGAAGAGTCTAAAAGAGGATTATGTCCCATGTCACATGGGATTTACCTCTCAAGAGATATGTGTCCTAAAACACATGATGAAAGGAGTCGCATGGACAAGATTCCTTATGCTTCGGCGATAGGATCTATCATGTATGCGATGCTATGTACAAGACCAGATGTTTCGTATGCTCTAAGTGTTACGAGCAGGTTTTAAGCAAATCCTGGTGAGAAACATTGGATAGCGGTTAAGAACATTCTTAAGTACTTGAGAAGGACTAAAGATGTGTTCTTGATCTATGGAGGAAATGAACTGAAAATTTAGGGGTATACTGATGCTAGTTTTCAAACTGATAAAGATGATAGCAAGTCTCAGTCAGGATATATGTTTACTCTCAACAATGGAGCGATTAGTTGGAAAAGTTCCAAATAGGAAACAACCGCTGATTCAACAACAGAAGTTGAGTACCTAGCTGCTTCTGAAGCAGCAAAGGAAGTTGTGTGGATCAAGAAGTTCATTAATGAACTTGGAGTCGTTCCTAGCATTGTTGATCCCATACCTTTGTATTGTGATAACAATG
>NW_019231326.1:0-2908 GCF_002742605.1 Olea europaea var. sylvestris
GTTCCGTTTATTCTTATAACAAAATTATATATGTTTAGTTTAAACAAAATAATTGTTATATTTGTTATAAAAGTGAAAAAAAAAGAGAGAATAGAACAGAGAGAAGTCAATAGACTGGTGTGTTTTATTAAGAATCAAAGTCCTGTATTTATAGGGCAGAATTAAGGATACAATAATAATTACTTCTAGAGCTGCAGGAATGTAATTGTCATTCACTTCTAAACCCTAATAATATTTCCTTTTACAACAATTTCCCTTGAATGACACATTACAAAATATCTGCCTCGTTAAAACCTTGTTTGATAAAAATTCAATGGAAAAAAAATCAAATGAAGGAAAAATAATACAATTATTTTGGAGTACTAAAAATAAATATTGCATCATTAAAACATTGTTAGGAAAATCGAGTGGGACAAAATCTAAGCTAAGGAAAAAGAGTACAACTACTCCCCTGATGTTGATCATTAAAAATCTTTGAGTCAACACACTCCAATTTTATGAACTAATTTCTTGAATGTAGATGTTGGCAGTGCTTTTGTGAATAAATCGATCACGTTGTCACTTGAGCGAATTTGTTGGATATCGATATCATCATTCTTTTGAAACTCGTGTGTATGAAAGAATTTTGGAGAAATATGTTTCGTCCTATCACCTTTGATATAGCCTCCTCTGAGTTATGCAATACAAGTTGCATTGTCTTCATACAAAATTGTTGGACTATATTTGTTGAAATTAATCCGCATGATGTTTGGATATGATGGGTCATGTTTCTCAACCATACACATTCTCGGCCTGCTTCATGGATTGCAATGATTTCAGAATGATTTGAAGATGTAGCTGTCAAGAATTGCTTCACAAATCTCCATGTTATAGTCGTTCCTCCACGTGTAAACACATAACCTGTTTGTGATTTAGCTTTATGTGGGTCAGATAGATAACTTGCATTTGCATATCCCACTAAAGCAGATCCCGACTTTTAAGAAGAAAATAATCTCAAATCAATAGTACCCTTTAGGTAACGAAAAATATGTTTAACACCATTCCAATGTCTTTAAGTTGGTGTAGAGCTATATCTTGCAAGGAGATTTACAGAAAAAGCTATGTCGGGTCGAGTGCAATTTGCAAGATAAGTTAACGCTCCAACTGCACTAAGTATGGTACTTCAAGACCAAAAACTTTTTCTACATCTTCAAGTGGACAAAATGGATCTTTTTTCACATCAAGTGATCGAACAACCATAGGTAATGCCAATGGATGTGCATTATCCATATAAAAACGTTTTAAAACTTTTTTTTATATACGTAGATTGGTGAACAAATAATCCATCTGCGAAATGTTCAATCTGTAATTCAAGACAAAATTTGATTTTTCCCAAATCATTCATCTCAAATTCTTTTTTCAAATAATCAGCAGTTTTGTTGAGCTCTTCAGGAGTTCCAATTAAATTTAAATCATCAACATAAACTACCACAATTGTAAATCCACTATTTATTTTCTTTATGAAAACACATGAACAGATATCGTCATTTTTGTAACTCTCATTCAACAAATATTCGCTAAGGCAATTATACCACATGCATCCCAATTGTTTTAATCCATACAATGATCTTTGCAATTTAATTGAGAACATAGTTCTCGGACATGTATCGTTTATTCCTGATACCTTAAGTCCTTCAAGGACTTATATATATATGTTACTATCAAGTGAACCATATAAATATGCAGTTACTATATCCATAAGGCGCATATCAAACTTTTGTGATACAATCAAACTAATTAAGAATCTAAAAGTGATGGTGTTCATTACGGGAGAATATGTTTTCTCGTAATCAATTCCTGGTCTTTGTGAAAAATCTTGAGCTACTATTCGGGCTTTGTATCTTGTAATTTCATTATTTTCATTCCAAAAAAATTTACCTTGATTTTCAAGATGTTGTTTTTTCCTTTCCAAAGTCGGGAAAGTCATTTCATCAAAATGACAATCTGTAAAATGTGTAGTAAATAAATCACCCGTTAAAGGTTCAAGATACTTAATAATTGATGGTGAATCAAAACCCACATAAATCCTAAATCTTTGTTGGCGACCCATTTTAGTATGTTGTAGGGGTGAAATAGGAACTTGGACAGCACAACCAAAGGCTCGAAGGTGAGAAATATCCGGTTCATAGCCAAATGTCAGTTGCAAAGGTGAATATTGATAATAGGCAGTTGGTCAAATACGAACTAATAATGCAGCATGTAGTATGGCATGACCCAAACAGAAGCTGGAAGTTTTGTTTTCATAAGTAATGGTCTAACAATAAGTTGTAGACGTTTAATAAATGACTTTGCCAAACCATTTTGTGTATAGACATGCGCAACTGAATGTTCAATTACAATCGTGATTGACATACAATAATCATCAAACGCTTGTGATCTCAATTCACCAGCATTGTCGAGGCGAATAGTTTTAATTGAGTAATCGGAAAATTGTGTTCATAATTTTATAATTTGAGCAAGTAATCTAAGAAATGCTACATTCCTAGTGGAAAGTGGGCAAACATGTGACCATCTAGTGGAAGAATCAATTAATACCATAAAATAACGAAATGGTCCACATAATGGGTATATTGGCCCACATATATTTCCATGAATTCTTTCTAAGAAATTTGGAGATTCAATATTGACCTTTATAGTTGAAATTCTAATGACTAACTTGCCTTGCGAACAAACTACACATGGATAATCATTAGGTAAAAGAATCTTCTGGTTCTTTAAAAGATGTCCATGTGAGTTGTTTATTATTCGACGTATCCTTATAGCTCTTGAATGTCCAAGTCGATCATGCCAAAGTATAAAACTTTTTGGGTCAACGAACTTCTGGTTCGTGACATTATTTGATTCAACCATTTTTATAAATGTATAATAC